>NC_073381.1:45741555-45944055 GCF_028641065.1 Leucoraja erinaceus
AACTCTATCATTGTTCTGTCTGGGACAAGAGGGAACAAGAGCAAAACTGCAGGACACAGAGGGGACATGGGTGAGGAATCCACTACACAGCAGAGTAGAAACCATTGTTACTAAGGAAAGAGGACATCTCTGCTGTCTGAGAGTGAAAACCTCATCTTGGGAGCAGATGCAGCAGAGATGGAGAATTTGAGACTAGATGTTGGCATCCTTGCGAAAGCCAGGGTGGAAGGAGGTGTAATTAAGATAATTGTGAGATGTCAGTCATTAGTCTGTTCCTTGCGAAGGAGAAAGAGAGATCAAGAGAGACATTTCAGCGATAGACTAAGTGAATTTGACGTCACGGTGGATGTTAATAGTAAAGTTGATAAAATTATTAAATTATTCCGGAGGCAGCCCTGATGCAGTCATCCATGGCTTGGAGAAATAAGTGAGGGATGCTGCCAGTGTATATTTGGAACAAGGACTATTTGACGTATCCAACAAACATGCATACATAGCTAGGGCCCTTGTGAGTGCCCATAGCTACACCTTTAACTTGAAGAAATTAAGAGGAGTCAAAAGAGAAGTTGTTGAAGAAGCCGGTGGAGGCAGGTTCTCTGGATGCTTTCAAGAGAGAGCTAGATAGGTCTCTTAAAAAATAGCGGAGTCAGGGGATATGGGGAGAAGGCAGGAACGGGGTACTGATTGGGGATGATCAGCCATGATCACATTGAATGGCGGTGCCGGCTCGAAGGGCCAAATGGCCTCCTCCTGCACCTATTGTCTATTGTCTATTGTCGAAGCCGCTAAGTTATTTCAACACTGTTTTTTTTTAAAGAGATAAAAGGGTGGTTATACAGATGGAAGAAAAGTAAAGAACAATGTCCCACAAGGATGTGATCTTGTTATTGAATATTTTAATTCATGATTTGAAGTTAGAAACAAGTAGCTCAATGTGGAGATGATTCCAAACAGGAGAAGGATGCCACATTGTACAGAAATACTTGCTAGTGCCTATAACAGTGGAGGCCTCTTAGTAGGAAAAATAGAAATAGCATTACATCTTAAAACAATATAAAAAAATAATATTGAATGATGGCATGGTAATTGAAATTGTGGATCATACAAGGATACTTACAGTATAACAGTCCATATTAAACATTGCGAAACAGTTGTGGAGTGGCGCATGTTACAGGGCAAGAATAAAAATAATAAATGCAGAGAATCATCAGAGATCTAGCTTTGTAGAAAACACCAATTGCACACCAGACTATGAACATTTGCAAAGGGAATTTGCAATAAGTATTGACAATTATTTTAGGAAGTTATAGCTGGGACTTGCAGGAGTCCAGCCAAGAATGGCAGAACACAAAGTTGTGTGAACGAGACGTATTTATTATTATTACAGTATTATTATTCTCTACTCCTCAAATGGGCACGTAAGGCGTTGCCCAACCTTAAATACCCTTAAGGATCAACCCCGTGACCAGCGCCTCCCACACTGAGACACCTAACTCCTCCCTCCATAGTCGACGGTTCGCTCTGCCCGTGGCCTACCACCAGGTGCCGCCACAAAGTCATAAATATTTATTCTTCATATTACCATTTTTCCTGTTATCTCATTTTGTTTATGCACCATTCATTATTCCCCTTGTTAAAAATGAATACCTGACAGGTTATATGACTTATTTAGTTGATTAGCCTGGTGTCTGATAAATAACTCTTTCAAGGCCTCCAGTAAGTTTGATGTTATACGAATTATGTTTCAGTTTCATAAATGCTGAAAATAACATGTTAAAGTTCCTTAATCCAAATTCTGTGTTATTTTTAAAAGGCTAATTGCATTTTGGGTTCATTGTTGAATTATTTTACAAGATTATTGTGTGTGAGCTCTGATTAATTATTCACTAGAGCATTAATTGTAATGAATCCAATCCGGAAGATAGTGTCACTTCCAAACTCCATCTGTCAGTTCACTTAGGATAGAATGCTGGCTTGTTGACCAGTGAACAAACAGGGACTGATAATGTGATTTTTGGTGTCAGTAGCATTTCCGTGCACTGGGTTCTGTTATGGATAGTTGCCTATTATCCACATTCAGTGCAGACTGTCAGTTTCTTTTTTGAAGTGCTGCCTGGAAGCTAGAGCTGGCTGCCATTAATTAACTTATTTCCTATCCCTAACATCATAGAATAAATTCCGAAACCTACAATTCACTGTCACTGGGCAGAGTGAATTTTAAATAAAAATGTTTTTGCAAACTTTGGACATTCTAAATTATTTATGATACTTTTCTATTGTAGGGCCTTCAGATTTAGCACACAAGCATTTGGAACTCTAAACTTTCTTTTTAAATTGAATTCTGGGGATACTGTTAATTCTGGCTAAATTGGAGAGGCTAGGACTTCAAAATGGGGCATAAGCTTCAGGGCTGCTGGGAGATTAAGTCAATTTGGAATTGCTCTCTGCAGAGCTGGGTCTAGCTGCTGAGAGGTGCCGGTGTGTCTAGAGCTTAGATACAATTTGCAAGCAAAGAATAGGAACATCTGCAGACCCTGTTAATTAGGTGCAAAATGCATAGAATGGATTGGATGGCTGCAAACGAGACATACACCTTGTAAATAATTGTAAATAATGTTGCAGTGTTCAACTTTGCCGAGTGTTGATTGGATGAGGTATTGAACCTTGTCTAGGTTTCCT
Organism: Leucoraja erinaceus; assembly: GCF_028641065.1. Taxonomy (NCBI): domain Eukaryota; kingdom Metazoa; phylum Chordata; class Chondrichthyes; order Rajiformes; family Rajidae; genus Leucoraja; species Leucoraja erinaceus. The sequence continues at coordinate 45,744,235 of NC_073381.1, forward strand.
GCAGATCAGGGTAAATGTTTCTAAGTTGGCTTCCTTACGAAGTCTGGTTTGAATACAATGTATGAACTGTTGTATTATTGGGTTAGGGAAATGTCTGTTATGAATGGGGTTAATCGATATCTGTAATTGGGTTATTAAGAGACCACCCCCATGTGGTCCGGCCCCTGGAGGTACCAGGACATATAAAAGTCCACTTCCACAAGGTCCAGCATCGTTCTTCTGGGAGAGCGCTTGGGACTGCGTGAACTTCTGGAGTGTCTCTGACTGAGCAAGGCCTAGAGGGCTTGAGCAGGCAGTTACAAGGATCAAACCTGCAGTGGGATAGGTAGAGTTGAACTGTAACGCGCTTTTGTTAAAACAAAGATTAGTTGTTTCAAGTGCTTGATTCAGTGCTTTTACTGAAACTAGACTGGGGGGAAGCTTAGAAATGAGTAATTTACATTGGAGGCTCGTCCGGGATCTCAAAAGAACCCCAAACACAAGGGTGATCAAGGGTGTTGAGCTGTTTCGATCGCGAGTGCAGAAACCGGGCCCATGGAGCGGTTTTCGCATTTTTGGCACTTCATCAGTCAGAGTGGATCGATCATTCGCGAGCTTGGGAAAGAGTCTAATCAAGATCATTAGAACAGAGTCTAGCAAGCACGGGGGAGTGGTTAGCACGCCTTTGGGTTGGAGGCCCATAAAACCAGGGTGGGGTTAGAGGCCCTGCTGGGGTTGTGTTAGAGGCCTTTTCCTTGGTTAGTGGCCCAAAACTTTGGTCGTAGTTAGCAGACTGCAGCTGCTTTAACGAGAGCCAAATGCGCTTCATCGGGCAAGGGGTGGCCCAGGGTTATTGGTATTAAAATTGGTGGGGTATTAAAATACAGGCCTCGCCTTCGATCGGATCTTCGCCAAGAGCGCAAATTGGCATCAGTATCCCCACTCCCTAGGAACCGAAACTACCATCAGAAAAGAGGAAGAAGACCTGCCCTAGTGCCCAACTTTAATATCACCTAGCTATTGGAGAAAGAAAAGGAAGGAGAGTAAAGGACACTTTAATCATCTTTGAAAGAAACAACACCAATGACCTATAACGACTTTTGGGACAAGCCTCACTTTAAAGGACTGACCAAATAAAAAACATTCCTCTGTGGTTTGGAGTAAAATACCTAATTTGCGTATAAATTATGGTTATTAGACATAAATTTATAAATTTTGGATTCGGTCTCGAAATTCTATGGTAATGAATTGGAGGGGCTTTTAAAAAAAAAAAAGAGATTTAGGATAGACTTGTGGAATCTGGTTTAGGAATAATTGGAGTTTGATTATTAACTGACATTGTTATTATCTCATCCCCAGAAAGGCAGACAAAGATGGGAAAGATTGTTCGCCCGATGGATTTGAATTGTTTAATCCTTGATGGTAAAGTGGCTTCTATTATCAAGGTGGATAGAAATGGTCCCTGGATTTGGCATTCTTGATTGGATTTATGATTAAATTGATAGCAATGGAAATTGATTGTTTACATTTGAACAGCTGGGAATTCCACATGAATTGGAAGGGAATTGTACTATTGGCTCCAATGCTATGGAATGAGAAGGATGAGATGGACACCGAAATTTGACAGTAAATTGAAGGCTGAGACTGAATTTGGTTGAATTGGAACATTTATCATGATTTGCTTTAAATTAGAGTCACGCCTGTAGGGAAATCAGGACTGAACCCAACTGAAATTTATATGATTACCCTTCATCAGATATACATCTTATAACATTGCGTAAGTATGAGGAAGGCTAATTAGTGTCGATCCGAGAATAAAAAAGAGTATATTAGGGAAAAGAATAGGAATAGGGATCTAATATTGGGTAATATAATAGGTTTGAATAGGGATAGTATTGCAGAACTATAGTGAATGTATGGGAGAGCATGAGTGCATGATGGTAACTTGCTTTGTCCCAAGTTTCTTAGGTTTTAGGTTCGACTGTGGAAGGTGATGGAAGACTGAGCAGCAACACAGATTGAGGGAATTCCCGCCCACGAAAACTCGGGCGGTGAAGACTCCTCAGACAGAGTTTGTGAAGTTATGCCCATGAAAACTCGGGACGCTTGACAAGATTCTGGGAAGAAACATCATCATCTTGTGTTGCTGATAGATGGAAAATGTAAAGCACACTTATGTATATCTGGTCAGCTGATTATTGAGCCATTTTGGTTATCATAAATGATGAGTTATCATTTATGATTTAAAAAAAGGAAGAAATGTTAATCCTGGCTAAATTGGAGAGGCTAGGACTTCAAAATGGGGTAAAAGGGCTGCTGGGAGATTTGGTCAATTTGGAATTATTCTCTGCAGAGCTGGGACAAGCTGCGGAGTGGTGCAAGTGAGTCTAGAGCTTAGATACAATTTGCAAGCAAAGAATAGGAACATCTGCAGAACCTGTCAATTAGGTGCAAAATACATAGAATGGATTAGATGGCTGCAAACCAGACATGCACCTTGTAAATAATTATAAATAATGTTGCAGTGTTCAACATTGTCGAGTGTTGATTGGATGAGATATTGAGCCTTGTCTGGGTTTCCTGCAGATCAGGGTAAATGTTTCTAAGTTGGCTTCCTTTATGAAGTCCAGTTTGAATACAATGTATCTGTTGTATTATTGGGTTAGGGAAATGTCTGTTATGTATGGGGTTAATCGATATCTGTAATTAGGTTATTAAGAGACCAACCCCATGTGGTTCGGCCCCTCGAGGTCCCAGGACATATAAAAGTCCGCTACCACGAGGTCCAGCATCAATCTTCTGGGAGACTGCTTGGGACTGCGTGAACGTCTGGAATGTCTCTGTCTGATCAAGGCCTGGAGGGCTTGAACAGGCAGATACGAGGATCGAACCCATGGTTGGATAGGTACAGTAGTTGAACTGTAACGCGCTTTTGTTAAAATAAAGATTAGTTGTTTCAAGTGCTTGATTCAGTGTTTTTACTGAAACTAGACTGGGGGGAACCTTAGAAACGAGCAATTTACAATACATGACCAATGTAGTTAAAATTGTGAACAAACAAGAACAAAAGTGTTGTGTTGCTTCAAAGTAATGGAGTGGATCAAGTAAGTAATTCTTGACTTTTGTGCAGCACATTATTGAATTGGAGAGTAAAGAATATCTTGGAAGATGTTTGAAGAGCATGATACTCTTCTATCCCTTTGCCTGCTATGTCTTAACATTTCTATTGGTGCCATTTCAGAGTAATCAGTAGTTCAGCACTGGTGCTGAATGATGTTTTTTCAATCATCCTGCGTTTGCACTAAAAACAAATTAAGAGGCCTTTTTTCTTAATGATCTGGTCTCTCATTATATCACACGGTTGCTTTAGTGTGTGCACCCATATACAGAGTTCATATTGAAGGCCTCATTACTTTCGAAAATATCACTTAAGCACAGTCAAGAGATGAAAGAGAACACAAAATTTGTAAATACTTAGCAGAATAATTCGACAGCCCCGACCGCAGAGAATAAAGAGGGAGAAGATTGAACTTTATTACCTTCCATCACAGTGAAGAATGCGGGGAGCTGCTGTGGTGGATGTTTATGTTAACTTTTATTTTATCTGCCTGTGTGTCTTGTTGCTTTTCACAGTATGTCTGTATGGTAACCTTAATTGGTACATGTGACAATAAACTGACCTTGAAACCTTCAAAATGGAGAGAAAGCAGGTACAGGATACTGAGGGATGATTAGCCATGATCATATTGAATGGCAGTGCAGGCTCGAAGGGCCGAATGGCCTACTCCTGCACCTATTTTCTATGTTTAAACCTGGAATGGTAGTTTCAAGAAATAAAATGGTATGTTTGTTTCTCACAAATAGAGCAATGGTGATGTGCTGAATTTTTTTATTTATAGTGGAAAATGCAGCTGTAATCTTAGTACACACTGGGTTTTTCATGCAGATAAAATTGAATGTCAACAATTTGAGTTTAACAAAATGTGCTTATTTATACTACTTAATATTCTCCATGTATATTTTCTGTATATGCAATTAAAGGAGTAGAATTGCATGATTTAGTTAACACCTTTCATGACAAAATAGTCAACTGAGGACTTTCAAAATATCATTACTGTTATGTTTTGTTCAGTCTTGAAGTTTTTGTTCAACATAAAGAATGGAGGCAATACTTTGTGTCATATTTACCTTTTAAAAGTTCCAACTATAAAATGGCTTCCACAGGCTTCTCATTCTGCATCTGTTCCCGCTCTCTAAATCACATGACTACACTACATCATGCACTTAATTTGCATGTCACAACACGGTTTGAATTGTAACAATATGTCAGCATGGGGACATGTGCCAACCAATTTGTGCACAGCAAGGTATCTATCTATCTATCTATCTATCTATCTATCTATCTATCTATCTATCTATCTATTTATCTATCTATAAAACTGTGTGGCTGCCGCCTTCCCTCTTTGTTCTCCCTCCGCGCCGAGGCGACGGTTCAAACTCCGCCTTTCTGCCTTTTGATTAATCGGGTCTCCGTGTGATGTCACATGCCCAATGCTCTCCGCCAGAGCTTCAATCGGAATGGATCCATTTACATATGCCTTTGCACCAGCCCCAGCCCCAGCCCCTGGTGAACGTTCCATCGTGTGATGTCACAATGCCCAATGCCCAAAGACATTCTTGCCATAGAGGGAGTACAGAGAAGGTTAACCAGACTGATTCCTGGGATTGCAGGACTTTCATATGAAGAAAGACTGGATAGACTCGGCTTGTACTCGCTAGAATTTAGAAGACTGTTGAGGGGGGGTCCTTATAGAATCTTATGTTGTCTATGTTTCCCATTTCTGCCTTTACCCCCCCAGCCCCTGAGAACTTCCATCGTGTGATGTCACAATGCCCATCCCTCTCTGCCCAGAAGGTTCACCCCCCTTTCATTCACTGGATAGACTGGCTACCCCATCCCTATGTTTCCCTCTCCCTCTCCCCCCATCCCCTCTCTTTCCCACCCCCCTTTCACTCTCTACCCCACCCCCCTACCCCTCCCCCCCCGCCCTCTTCCCCCTACACCTCTGCCCCCTTCCCTCTCCACCCATCCCTCCCCACTCTTTCCCCCTCCCCTCCCCCTCCCTCTCCATCCCCCCTTTTCCCCCTCCCCCCCCCCCCTCCCTCCCCTCCCCTCCATCCCCACCCCCCCTCCCCACTCTCTCCCCATCCCCCCTCTCACCCCCTACCCCACTCTCCTATTCCTTCTGTCCCATTTCCTCCTCCTCCTCTCCCGTCCCTCCCCTCTTCTCACCCCACCTGTGTGTTTGGGGGGTGGTTAATGTGAGTGTGAGGCCGCAGCCCCCCCCCCGCAAACGCCATCGTAGGGGAAACAGACCCAACGGGTCTGCACTTGGTCTAGTATATTACTAAAACTCTCATCTTGTTTGTTTGTATGTATGCATGTGTGCGATATTCCAAAACCCCGTCAAAACGGTAAGCGATAGCGCTATCATTTTTGGCCCACCTTACTCATCATTATCCTGGGATGTAAAAGAAACAAGTTTCATTTGGATTGATGTTATATTTTACAAGTTATTGACATTTTAAACTTTACAAAAAACACCTTTTAAACCACTTTTCCACTTACCATGCCCATCAGCAGCGTTCAACGTCACAATGGCGTCACAATGGGATCCCGAATCTAATTTACGTAAAAAATTGCGATTAAAAAAAAAAAATCAGTTTTATTCAAATTCGTCTGTTTTCATTCACAATGACGTCACAATGCGATCGCGAATCACATTTACATTAAAAAAGTTACAATTTTTAAAACAAATGCGTTTTAATCAAATTCTTCTGATTTCATCAACAGCTAACATTATATTTAGTTTATTTTAAAGAAAAACGCGATTTTCATTGTGGGGTGTGGGATAAGGGGAGATTTCATTTTAAAAAAACGTGATTTTCATTGTGGGGTATGGGTAGGTGAGGAGTGGGGGAGCAGGGGGATAGAGGGAGGAGGGGGTAGGGAGGGGAGAGGGAGGAGACGGAGAAGAAAATGGGGAGGTGAGGAGGGAGAGTGCGGGAGTGGGATAGGGGGGAGATGAGGAGTGAGCAGGGAGAGAAGGAGAGGAGGGGAGAGGGATTATGGAGGGAGGGAGTGACTGAGGGCAGGGGAAAGGAGAGTGAGGGAGAGGTGAGTGAGGGAGTGGGGAGAGGAGGGAGAGGGGAAAGAAGGGGGAAAGTTAAGAGGAGGGGGATGGAGTGCTGGGGGATGAGGGGGAATGGAGGAGGATAGGGGCAGGAAGAGGGATGGCGAGGCGCAGTTGGGGAAGGGTTGCCGTGACCTACGTCACAACGGGATCTGGCATCATAACGGGAACCCGTCAGCCGTGCCTGCGCAGTTGGGATCTTTGGGTGAGTGGTGGAATATTGCGTTGGGGAACGGGGCCCAATGGGTTCCACTTGGTCTATACATAACTAAACGTCTCATCTTGTATGTATGTATGTATGTATGTATGCATGTATGTACGCATGTATGTATGTATGTTCTCGAAAAACAGCCAAAACAGTACACGATAGCGCAACAATTTTAGGGGCGCCTTACTCACCATTTGCCTGGGGTGCACAGTAACTAGTTTCATTTGAATTAACAAAGTAATTCCCTTTATAAACTTTAATTAACTTTCTACTCCCCAGGTCCGCCGAGCTCCCACTTGCCGGGCCCGTCAACTGCATCTGTGCAGTTACCCACTATCCGCGCGTGCACAGTTTAGGGAGGGTTGCCGGGCCCTCCGCCATTTACAAATCGCCATTTTGACAGGCGTCACAAACAGGATCTCTGGCATCACAACGGGGACCCAATGGGTCCACTGGTCGTCTAGTATATAACTGAAAGTCTCATCTTGTCTGGATGGATGTATGTATGGATGTATGTATGTATGTATGTATGTATGTATGTATGTATGTATGTTCCTGAAATACAGCTAAACGGTACACGATAGCGCAACAATTTTAAACTTTAGTGAACTTTATACTGTGGATGGGACAAGTTTCAACATCGCAGTCACGCCTGTGCAGTCACCCCTGTGCAGTGCGCTCCCACTTGCCTGGCCTGTCAGCCATGCCTGCGCAGTTGGGGGAGGGTTGCCGGGCCTGGTATCCGCGCATGTGCAGTTGGGGGAGGGTTGTCGGGCCCGGCGGCAGCATGCCCAGAAGGGATGAAGAGACGGAATTTGAAATAACTGAACATCTCGAGGATCTCCGAGAAAGAATGTTCCCGAAATACAGCCACAACAGAACACAATACCGCAACAATTTTAGGAACTTCATGTCCTGCAGAACCATTTTTCCATGTATTATTGTGTCATTCAATTTAACCCTCAGCTCCATAATTCACAACCTTTAATGCAGCGTTTCTCAACCTTTTTCCCCTTGCAGAACCCTTGAAATAATTTTAGTGTTTCAGAGAACCCCTACATAAAAATTATTATATATCTTTATTAATCTCTCTTTCATAAACTTAAAGTTCATAAGGCAAACATAATATATTTTTCTGATAACTGATTTCTGATAACTGACAATGCAAAAAAAACTGAAATCAAACTGCTTGTTCAAAACTGAAGCAAATAAAGGCAAACAGAACTAGCCTTGGAGGAGAGAGAGAAGAGAGAGAGAAAACAACACAAACTTTTCATACACTAACAAATACATAAATAAACTTTTGATAAATTAACAAAAATAAACATAAACATACTGAAAGTTTTAAAATTCATATAACATCCCTAAATGATGGGTAAAAATTATTAAATAACGTGGGTGAATGAGGGACCGGACCTGCACACCAGGAAGCACAAACAGGATTGATGGAGACCATGCATGTGTATGTACACGAGTGAGTCACTTGATGATACACAAATCCGTCACGTACAGCTCCTGTCCACTGACCACTAAAGGCCGTTTCACACTGGCGCCATATAGGCGTCGCCAAATATGACGTCGCTAAATATGCTAAATAGACATCGCTAAATATGCTGTACATGTATAATAAAATTATGAATATGAAATTAAACACAAAAACGACAAAAATGCATTTACATATGATTAGCCTATTTATCACTATTTCTCTCGGAACCCCTGGTGACCTCTCGCGGAACCCAAGCGTTTCGGGGAACCCCGGTTGAGAAACACTGCTTTAATGCAATGTCCTCAGTTTTGAGTATTCTTCTCTCTAAAGAATCTTGTGTTTCTTATGGCATAGTCCAATCCACCTACTCCCTTCAGATGATCTCTTCCCAGACTTGAAAAGCACCAGCACCAGTCCATTCCTGCCTGGACCACAATCACGATTCTTATTACATGGAGAGAAATACTTGTCTTTACCTCATTTTCCTCCTCAAATATGTTTTTACATTCCTTACAAAATAATGACATTTCAACTTTTCATTCTCCATGGTCACCTTTTAAGGGCACTCATCTATAACTAACTCTGTGGAATTATTCCTTGCCTTTGCATCAGGATTATGTCCTGATTCACCTTTATCAATGTTGTTTGCACACTTCCCAATTCTTCAAGTTACCTCAAACTTCAGAATTATTGCATCAAACAGTTTTGCTCGAATCTATTTGTTTATAGCCAACACATCAAACAAACCCACGCAAACCTAAAAATGCACAAAAATTGTAATATGTTCCATACATACACTCACAATAAATATTGCAGCGGTGATAACTTATGAACTATTCCAGAAGATAAGCTGCCAATTTCTACGTTTTCTACATTTTGCAACACTGGACACTCAATCTCTGGTTGTACTTCTCAGCTTTGGTTCTATTCTTCAGCCTACTACCCCGTGTCTTCTCTCAGCAGCCAAGCTTTCCACTTGGATGCTTTTCAAGCATCCACTGTGCTTGTGGTGCTGTCCCTGACCATTTTCTTTGCTTCACCTATTAATCACACAACCCCTATTCGCAGCACTGTCATGAGCTAGGCCATTTGGATGGGAGATTTAATTTCTCCCTTTCAGTTGTGGATGAAGTATGTCAATCCAATACCCCTTTTCTTCTGTGCATTTCACCAGTTCCAAGATCTGGTATTCACCTCGGAACCCAATAATCTTTTCTATTCATATGTTCTCCATGCCATAACAAAAAGTAAGTTGCAAAATGTATGTAAATCAGTAAAGGTGCACAGTAAGAACAATGGAGAGATTGTGAGACAATAAGAAGCCATGTGAGACAGAAGGAGAGTGTAAAGGAACAAGAAAAAGTTACGCATGTGAATGCTGAAGGAGTGGCAAGAGGAAGCCATACAAAAAAAATGAAAGAAAAAATGATATGAGGGGATGAGAGAAAACATTACAACACTATTAAAACAAGTAAATAATTATTCAATCCATTAAAAATCTAAAACAAAACACATATAAAACATTTAAATAAACTTAAACATTAAAAAAAACGTATTAATTACACTGACACTTTACTGCCTAGCAAGTACCCCCTACTCTGGCTTAAATCTGGTGAAGGTTCCTGAACTGGATTACCTGCAATAAATACTGGGGAATTGCTGTAATTTTGTATTCTGCTGGTGGACTCCAAAAGGGGCTCCAACATCATAGTGTAGACAGGAAATTGCTGATAAACAACTGCCAGCCATTTTGGAACATTTACATCTTCGCATCTGTTCATGGAAATCCTGGCACTTACTTAAGGAAATGTCAGCTATGTCTGATATTGGCAGATCTGCTGTAACAAGTACTTTGGCTAAAAGCAATTGATGAAGTAGGGAACACTTTTTGTATTATGTGGTTTGAATTGATTATAATGCAATTTCTATCAAGAACTGGAGAAACACTTAAAAATTACTTTGGAAATTGACAAGCAGAAAAAATCTGTCAAAGAAACAAAAAGTATAAAGAAAAATAACTGTTTCCATGTAACCTCCCACCAGTAATCACTGTTATCTCAAGAATAGAGTTCGGGGCAGATGGCTGTGGAAATTGACAAGAATCGCTTCTATTGACACTTGTGCAATGATGCTCTATTAAACTTGTTACATAGAGCCTTTAGTATTATTAACTTGCAGCTATAAAAATAAACGTAGCTATTAAAAATACCTTTATTTTTGAAAATCATGTTAGAGAAATTACTCTGTTATTCTCCAGCCCCTAAACCCCTTTCACCATTGACAATTAATTTTCTATGGTTTTTTTAATCATATAACAGCATTGTATCAACATTTCCTTACAAAATCCAAAATGGAGAAATACCCCAATCATTTGCTTAAATTTTGTTTTTGGTTCTTAAGTCATCATTGTAAAGAGCTCAAACTCACATGGGTTGAAACACGAGCATCTTTATTGTTCAGGTCATAACTACACAGCAGGTCATCACACGTTCACACTGCTACTCAAACTGGCAAGCAGTGGGCAGGATCTTACACTATTAATGTTACAGTTAGGCGGGGTTATTATTACTAAGCATTCTAATTGGCTAACATGCTATTGCCCATGCTACATCTCTTCTTCTATAAATGAAAAGTAGATACAGTGTTATCACTATGATGAGTAAATAAATTGTTAAATGCAAAATACCACATCTAAGAATAATAAGGTTAAACATAGTCGGCGTATCTCACAAGGGGCTTACTAACCCGCCCGGTCTGCGTACGGTAGGGAGCTGCCTCATCAACCTTTTCCTCGGAAAGGTTAAGGGCACACCTGGGTGAACAAACAGGACTCTGGGGGGACACCGTAGGGGATGACCGTCGCGGGGGTACCGGTGAACCGGGTACAAGGGGGGGTGAGGGCGTAGACCGACGCGGGGACTGGCAGCTGCAGGCACTGGCGCAACTGGAACAGCAATCACTTTAAAATTCAGCGGAGGAGCGCCAGGACCCTGGAACCGTGGCGAAGTGCTGACGAAGTTTCAGGATGACTGATTCCGAGGAGATGGTTGGTAAAGAATCAATTTCAAACCAATTTGAATACGAGTCCACCAGCACGAGATGGTGCTTCCCATGCCAGTCGGAAATATCGACGACCACGGACGACCACGGTAGAGGTGGAGCCGGTTGGGACAGCAGCGGTTGTTTTTGCTGGTGTGGCGCCTGCCTGTTACAGATCGCGCATGACTCAGTTTTTCCCGAAAGTACTTGGTCATTCCGGGCCAGTAAATAATTTCTCTGGCACGTTGTAGGGTGGCCTCAACGCCAGGGTGGCCACCGTGGATATCCTCGTAGTACTCCTTACGCCTACCATCTTATGGACCTTTACAATCACTCCGTCCTGTAGCACAAGCTCGTCACGTACCAGAAAGTGTTGGATTGTTTGTTTGGCCAGCCGCTTTTAATGACTGAAGTTAGCAGCTGGGAGGTTTTATCCATGGCAGTGTGTTCGGCGAGGCGGCGAAGGCGGTCAATTGGAACAAAGGAAACCTTTAGAACGGAGAATTCCTCACGTTCATAAGGATGTTGTACGCTGGTGGCACGTGGTGACCGTGATAGAGTGTCTGTAATTTGCTTGTCTTTACCTTTTTTGTAGACAATGCGGAAGTCGAACTATTGAAGCTGCATCATCATGCGTTGAAGCCTTGCTGGGGCAGCGTGGATTGTCTTGCTCAGTATGGTAACCAGAGGTTGATGATCAGTCTCTGCCATGAAGGTTGTGGCAAAAATGAAGTCTTTGAATTTGGAGCAGGCAAAAACCACGGCAAGCAGCTCTTTTTCTATCTGGGCATTGTGCTGTTCGGTATCCGTTAGTGTTCTGGAAGCGTAGGATACCGGCAAAACATCGCCGTTGAAAGAGGTCTGGAAGTATGCAGCGCCTAGTCAATACTGGGATGCCTCGCAGGTGATTGTAACCGGCAGGTTGAGGTTGAAGTAAGACAGAGTCGGTGCACAGTTGACGTAGGGGGGTTGAAAGTTCGCTGAGATTGGGGATAAACTTCCCCAGGTAGTTAACCATGCCTAGAAATCGTTGTAAGCTAATGACGTCAGTTGGTACGGGCAGCTCGTTGATTGCTGCAGTCTTCAATGGATCTGGTTTTAGTCCGTTGCTAGTGAACACGTGACTTCGGGAACCCTGAACTTGCATTTAAGTGGGTTCAGTTTTAAGTTGATGTCTCTGGCACGGTCCAATACTTTGCGTAGGTTTGCGTCGTGCTCGGTGGCATCGCGGCCATAAACCATAATGGTGTCAAATACGATGGCACAGAGGGATTCTGCAAACAGTTGTTCCATTGCACGCTGGAAGACTTCACTGGCAGAGTTGAGACCAAAGGGCATTCTTAGCAACCGGTAACGTCCATACAGGGTGGCGAATGTTGTTAATGCCGATGAAGCACGGTCTAACGGGATTTGCCAAGATGGGTTTTTGGCATCCAAGATTGTGAAGACCGTTGCGTTACCGATTTGTGCTGCAACATCTTCGATGGTCCTCATAGGATTGTGTTGCCGCTTGATTGCGGTATTCAAATCTTTACGATTGATGCAGATGCGTAACTCCTTCTTGTCTTTCTTTGTAGTGACAACTATGGTAGAAACCCAATCAGAGGGCTCGCTGACTTCTGTGAGGACCCCAATGGACACAATACGTTTAAGTTCATCATGTATTTGTTCACGCGTACCATGCGGGACACGGTGAGGGGCACGTACGATCGGGGTGACTGCATGGTCCACAATGATCTTGTATGTTGTAGGCAGTTTGCCGAGTTGGTTGTCAAACAAATCTTTAAAGTTGGACAGCACCTGTTTTGGTGATCCCTCTGTCAAACAGAGCTTGTGAACAGCACGTCCGAAATAGACCAAACACAGCTCATGGCATGCATCAATGCCTATCAGGGTTTCAGAACTTGGCTGAACGATGTAACAAGTCCTTGGTCTGTTCATTGATGACAATAGACATAAGGCAATAGACAATAGGTGCAGGAGTAGGCCATTAAGCCCTTCGAGCCAGCACCGCCATTCAATGTGATCATGGCTGATCATCCCCAATCAGTACCCCGTTCCTTCCTTCTCCCCATATCCCCTGACTCTGCTATTTTTAAGAGCCCTAGCTAGCTCTCTCTTGAAAGCATCCAGAGAACCTGCCTCCACCGCCCTCTGAGGCAGAGAATTCCACAGACTCACCACTCTCTGTGAGAAAAAATGTTTCCTCGTCTCGTTCTAAATGGCTTACTCCTTATTCGTAAACTGTGGCCCCTGGTTCTGGACTCCCCCAACATCGGGAACATGTTTCCTGCCTCTAGTGTGTTCAAGCCCTTAACAATCTTATATGTTTCAATGAGATCCCGTCTCATCCTTCTAAACTCCAGAGTGTACAAGCCCAGCTGCTCCATTCTCTCAGCATATGACATACCCGCCATCTCGGGAATTAACCTTGTAAACCTACGCTGCACTCCTTCAATAGCAAGAATGTCCTTCCTCAAATTAGGGGGCCAAAACTGCACACAATACTCCAGGTGTGGTCTCACTAGGGCTCTGTACAACTGCAGAAGGATCTCTTTGCTCCTATATTCGATTCCTCTTGTTATAAAGGCCAACATGCCATTTGCTTTCTTCACTGCCTGCTGCACCTGCTTGCTTACTTTCATAGACTGATGTACAAGGACCCCCAGATCCCGTTGTACTTCCCCTTTTCCCCAAATTGATATCATTTAGATAGTAATCTACCTTCCTGATTTTGCTACCAAAGTGGATAACCTCACATTTATCCGCATTAAACTTCTTCTGCCATGCATATGCCCATTACCCCAATCCAAGTCACCCTGCATTCTCATAGCATACTCCTCACAGTTCACACTGCCACCCAGCTTTGCGTCATCTGCAAATTTGCTAATGTTACTTTGAATCCTTTCATCCAAATCTTTTGATGTATATTGTAAATAGCTGCGGTCCCAGCACCGAGCCTTGCGGTACCCCACTAGTCACTGTCTGCCATTCTGAAAGGGACCCGTTAATCCCTACTCTTTGTTTCCTATCTGCCAACCACTTCTCTATCCATGTCAGCATTCTACCCCCAATACCATGTGCCCTAATTTTCCCACTACTCTCCTATGTGGGACCTTATTAAATGCTTTCTGAAAGTCCAGGTACACTACATCCACTGGCTCTCCCTTGTCCATTTTCCGAGTTACATCTTAAAAAATTCCAGAAGATTAGTCAAGCATGATTTCCCCTTTGTAAATCCATGCTGACTCGGACCGATCCTGTTACTGCTATCCAAATGTTCAGCTATCTCATCCTTTATAATTGATTACAGCATCTTCCCCACCACCGATGTCAGGCTAACTAGCCTATAATTCCCTGTTTTCTCTCTCCCGCCTTTCTTAAAAAGTGGGATAACATTAGCTACCCTCCAATCCACAGGAACTGATCTTGAGTCTATAGAACATTGGAAAATTATCACCAATACATCCACGATTTCTAGAGCCACTTCCTTAAGTATCCTGGGATGCAGACCATTAGGCCCTGGGCATTTATCAACTTTCAGTCCCATCAGTCTATCCAACACCATATCCTGCCTAATGTGGATCTCCTTCAGTTCCTCTGTCACCCCAGGTCCTCTGGCCACTACTATATCAGGAAGATTGCTTGTGTCCTCCTTAGTGAAGACAGATCCAAAGTACCTGTTCAACTCATCTGCCATTTCCTTATTCCCCATAATAATTTCACCTTTTTCTGTCTTCAAGGGTCCAACTTTGGTCTTAAATAGTTTTTTCCTCTTCACATACTTTTTACTATCCTGCTTTATATTCTTGGCTAGCTTACCTTCGTACCTCATCTTTTCTCCCCGTATTGTCTTTTTAGTTATCTTCTGTTGTTCTTTAAACATTACCCAATCCTCTTGATTCCCGCTCATCTTTGCTACGTTGTACTTCTTCGCTTTAATTTTTATACTGTTCCTGACGTCCCTTGTCAGCCATGGTCGTCCCTTTCTCCCCTTGAAATCTTTCTTCCTCCTAGGAATGAACTGATCCTGCACCTTCTGTATTATTCCTAGAAACACCTGCTATTTTTATTCCACTGTCATCCCTGCTAGTGTATCTTTCCAGTCAACTTTGGTCAGCTCCTCCCTCATGGCCCCATAGTCCCCTTTTTTCAACTGCAACACTGACACCTCCGATCTACTCTTCTCCCTCTCCAATTATAGATTAAACCTGATCATGTTATGGTCACTGCCTCCTAATGGCTCATTAACCTCGAGGTCCTTTATCAAATCCGGTTCGTTACATAACACTATATCTAGAATTGCCTTCTTCCTGGTAGGCTCCATTACAAGCTGTTCAAAGAATCCATCACGAAGGCACTCTACAAAGTCCCTTTCTTGGGGTCTAGTACCAACCTGATTTTCCCAGTCTACCTGCATGTTAAAATCTCCCATAACAACCACAGCATTACTTTTACTACATGCCAATTTTGACTCCTAATTCAACTTGCACCCTATGTCCAGGCTACTGTTTGGGGGCCTGTAGATTAGTCGCATTAGGGTCATTTTACTCTTACAATTCCTTAGTTCTATCCATACTGACTCCACACCTCCTGTTTCACTGAATTTAATTCCTCACCAACAGGGCAACCCCACCCCCTCTGCCCACCTGCCTGTCTTTTCTATAGGAGGTATACCCTTGAATATTCAGTTCCCAGCCCTGGCCCTCTTGCAGCCATGTCTCTGTAAATCCCACAACATCATACTTGCCAATTTCTAACTGAGCCTCAAGCTCGTCCACTTTATTCCTTGTACTTCACGCATTCATATACAGCACTTTGATCTCCGTATTCACTTCCGCCCTAACAATTGGCCCTGACCTTCCTCTGTTGCCCATTCTCAAGCTTTCCTTCCCATTAATGCGAGAATCTTTTGTAATTTTTCCTGTAGCCACTTCCCCTTCAACTCCATCTTTATACTCCCAATTTGTCAATCCCTCCCCCCCACATTTATGGTACATTTAAGATCGGCTTTGCCCAGTTAGTGAAGAGTTTCCCCACCGTAAGCATGTAGAGTGGAGGAGTCTTTTCTCAGACGCTCAGTGGTTCTTATCTTGTTGAACACTTTGAGTGACATGACGTTCACGCGGGTACCAGTATCGACCTTGGCGATCAGTGGTTTGTTGTTGACCATCATGGTCACAGCAGGATCAATAACTTTGCCTGTGGTGTGCTGGTTTAGGGAAAGTACGGCGGGCACAGTGTCTGAGCTATCAGAGTCGTTCCCATGGGAAGATTCGTCTTGTTCATGAGAATCTGATTCTGACTGGTCTTGTTGAATCAGGTGCAGCATTGACCTAGGAGCTGTAATGCCACTAGAACGACAACAATTAGCAAAGTGGTTTGTTTTTTTTACAATTATGACATACTTTCCCATGAACTATGCAAAATTGGCGCCCCTTGGGGTGGAAATAGTTACGGTTTGTGCACCTCGTGTTAGGCATGTTCTGAATCTTGCTGGATGCATTAAAAAATCTATGCGGAGAATAACTAACCATATTCACATTTAGTTGTTGATTAGCATCTGCGCAATCATAATCAGCCAATGGTGCCACAGTCTCAGCCATCCAACAAGCATGAATAGCCTGATCTAAAGTCAGGTCTACATTTCGTAATATTCAGCTCGCAGCTTTCGATCACTCATTCCTCCCACAATTTTATCTCGAACAAGCTCATTTGTTATTTCACCAAACCTGATTCGAAAACTGATGTGTCTCAGATCGCTGATGAATCGTTCCACAGGTTCATCAGGTTGTTGTACTCGGTCAAAATATTGTCTTGTCCTCTCAAGGATTCTATTAGATGGCAGGTCACACAGTTCTCTGAACTTTCTCAGTAACACCATTGAGTTATCTATAGATTCTGCTGGCACCAGTACCTGTCCATTCGCATCCAGTTGAGCAGGTGCAAATTCAAACGAGTCAGCGTGGATCATAGCCTCCGGACCCGTTAAATTCAACAGTAGCGAAGACTTCAAATCATCGGGATCGTTGGAGTGAACCATGCATGAGTAATCTTCCTCAAACATTCTCCATCGCTTGGCGATATCAGAATCAAACACAAGCGGGCTAGACTTTCGACAAGAGCTAGCCATGTTCCAAAATCACAGAAAAACACGAAAATAAAAACTGGTAAATGAAATATATCGCGATTAAACAGAAGCGGGGCAGACCCAGTCTGACACCATGTAAAGAGCTCAAACTCACACGGGTTGAAACACGAGCATCTTTATTGTTCAGGTCATAACTACACAGCAGGTCATCACATATTCACACTGCTACTCGAACTGGCAAGCAGTGGGCAGGATCTTATACTATGAATGTTATAATTACTACACATTCTAATTGGCTAACATGCTATAGCCTATGCTATAATCATTAACTGCAATTAAGCGCTGGCTCATCCTGCGAAGCCCACATTGCTTTAATGAATAATGAGGAAAAAGCTTGATCAGAAAATGTGAAAGGTATCACTATCACCCTGCTTTGTATGGCACAGCTAAAACTAACAACTTCACAGACAACCATCTGCCTTAAAGTATTTTTTTATGTTATGCTCTTTTGTTCCAACTGAAAGCTTTATCCATGATTTTAGCACATGTTGGGTTTTTTTAAAGCTTCGCTTCCAATTTATTGTTGCTGTCACGATGATGATTCATTGTCCAAAATTCACTGAAGTCTTACAAATTGAATGTTCTTTAAGTAAAAACTTTGTCTGCAGCATCTGTATCGTAAGAGCAAAAAAATAGTGAAGCCACTGAATTTCTTTCATTGTCACTTCCCACACTTTGCCATTTGTCACTGTCACTTCCTACATATTGCCATTCACTTCTCAGTCACTTCCCACACATTGCTATTTCTTTGCCTCTTCCCACTTACCACCAAAAGTATTGAAAATAGAAAATGTCCTATCCTATAAGCCTTGAAATGTGTATAAGCGGAGATTTAACCCAAACTGAGTTATGTTATTAAGGGAAGTGAATAAACAGAACTAATCTCATTTGTTGTATTGACTGACATCCACTTTTAAAATGATTTTTTTTTTTTCCTCCGCTCTTACAATCACACTGTCTGTCAAGTACCAATGGTAGCTGTTGTCCATGTTGTCCACTGCCCTTTGATTGGCGCTAACTGGAGTTCCTCAGCGTCTCCACTTAAAAAGTAATCATTGCATTACTACACTAACTTAAAGAACAGAAGAGGTGCCATATCACGTAAAGGCTTTAATCTTTGAGGAGAGCCTTCATTTTATTAAAAGCTTTATTGAAATTGGATTTAAATGGTCAGAGATTAATTGAAAGGCTTGCCAGAAATACTGATTCTGAAGCTTGGAAGGGTAGCCATTCAAAATAAATATACACAGTTTAAGGAAGATGACAGCCCATGGTATCAAAGGGCAGGTACTAGCATGGATCGCAGGTTGGCTGGATGGCAGAAGACAAAGAGTGGCAATAAAGGGTTTTTTCTGGTAGGCTACCAGAGACTAGTGGAATTCCACAGGGCTCTGTGCTGGGGCCGCTATTCTTCACGTTATATATTAATGATTTCAATGAGGGGATTGAAGGCTTTGTGGCCAAGTTTGCGGATGATTCGAAAATAGGTGGAAGGGCAGGTAGTGCAGAGAAAGCAGAGATTCTGCAGAAGGACCTGGACAGGTTTGGAGAGTGGGCAGAAATGTAGCAGATGGAACATAGTGGAGCAAAGTGTGGAGTCATGCATTTTGGTAGTAAGAATAAAGGCGTAGACTATTTTCTAAATGGGTAGAGAATCCAGAAATCAGTATTGCAAAGGGACTGGTGCAGGATTCTGAAAAAGTTAATCTGCAGGTCGAATCGGTTGTAAAGAAAGCAAACTTAATGCTAGCATTTATTTCAAGAGGGCTTATATACAGAAACAGGGATGTAAGGCTGAGGCTCTATAAGGCTGCATTTGGAATATTGTGAGCAATCATCGCAGGTGTCAGAGGTTATGGGGAGAAGGCAGGAGAATGAGGTTCTGAGGGAGAGATAGATCAGCCATGATTGAATGCAAAGTTGATGGGCCGAATGGCCTAATTCTACTCCTATCACCTATGACCTTTATATCATGTTGCTAGATATTCTTGATGAGTTATTTGTTAAAACTTTCAAAGGAGCAAGAAGAAATGCTGAAATTGTGGTACAAGTACATTAAAATATCATGAAAAGATACAAGGATATTCAGTGTATCAGTGAAGGGAAAACAACTACTGTGTTGTTCTTTTAAAAATGGGCATGAACACAATGGGAAGAATGGTCTCTGGGAGATCAGAGTCAATACAAAAGAGTTTAGATTCTAAACCAACCCACTTTTTTAAAATGTTGCACAATGATGTATCAAAAAAATTGAAGGACTTGCCTTCATGAGGTGCCATTTTACATAGGGTCATTTCAAAGTGTTTTACGTGAATTAAGTGGTCACTGTTGTCATGTATGAAATTTGATAGCCTATTTCCACTCAGTTTGTTTGCACAAACAACAATGAAACATATTCTGCAGCACAGATTTTTGGTTCAGCGACAAAATATGGGTTAGAACATAGAAGAAAATCCTCCTCCACATGTTGGATATTGCACCAAAGGAACTTTTACATTTAGCTGAGAGGACAGGCATTATCATCTCATCCCAGGAATAGTTTTTTAATAATGCAATACTCCTTCAAGCCTGCATTCAACTGTCATTCTAGAAGTCTCTGAATTGGGACTTGAAACATCTTTCTTCTTGGGACTGAAGGTAATATGCTATTCTTAATTCAAGGTTGGCATCTTGGAAATAACTACTTCAAAATCACTCCAATATTATATTGCTTAAATTAATGACTACATAATGTTCAATTCCAATCACAACTATGCAATAAATGAAGCAACCCATGCCTGCAAGCAGCAGAATCTAGACAATATTTAGGCAGGGGCTGATAAATG
This sequence comes from Leucoraja erinaceus, assembly GCF_028641065.1. Classification (NCBI taxonomy): domain Eukaryota; kingdom Metazoa; phylum Chordata; class Chondrichthyes; order Rajiformes; family Rajidae; genus Leucoraja; species Leucoraja erinaceus. Next base: position 45,764,117 of record NC_073381.1, read on the forward strand.
GCAAGCAACATTTGAGCCACACGAATGCTAGCTAAATACAGGTGCACAACCTTTTATCCGGTGTTCCAGAAACCGAAAAGCTCCGAAAACCGGCCATTTTTTCCAGATGTCGTCTGCGCACCAAAGCTCGCGATTGGCGCCAAACCTGACCCAAAACGACCCACGGTCAACCCAGGTCTGTACTACTGTAGCGGCTGCCTCCTCCCTGGAGACCGGGAGACGCTTAAACATCTGTAAATCATTGCTTAAATGTTAGTCAGTTAGTTTGGAGGGCTTTTATGTGAAGGGGGGTGAAGGGGTAAACTTTAATTCTTAGTCCCCTACCTGGTCGGAGAGGCGGGGAGCGGTCAATGCCTTACCGGGTCGCTGTGCAGTAAGCTCCGCAGCGCTGTGGCTGGTGGGGCAGCGGGCGGCGCCGGTTGTAGCTCCGACCCCGGCAACTCTACCCCTGGCTGCGAGGCGCTCCAAATCCAGCGCGGCCCACGGCCGGACGCCCCAGCTCCGTGAATGTCGGGAGTCGGCGACGTCGCAGCGCTGGGATACCAGCGGGGTGCGGGCAATGCCTTACCAGGTCGCCGTGCGGCAAGCTCCGGAGCGCTGTGGCCGCCGACACACAACATCGCGGAGCGTCGCTGGATTTGGAGCCGCGCAGCCAGGGGTAGAATTGCCGGGGTCGGACCTCCAACCGGCGCCGCCCGCGGCTGGACGGAGCCCCCAGCTCCGCGGCTCCAAATCCAGCGACGCTCCGCGAATGTTGGAAGAAGGCGGCCACAGCGCTCCGGAGCTTGCCGCACGGCGACCCGGTAAGGCATTGCTCGCTCCCCGCTGGTATCCCAGCGCTGCGACCAAAGATCCTATAGCGGAGCTCCTCTAGGATCTTTGGCTGCGACGCCGCCGACTCCCGACATTCTCGGAGCTGGGACGTCCGGCCGCGGGCGGCGCTGGATTTGGAGCGCCTCGCAGCCAGGGGTAGAGTTGCCGGGGTCGGAGCCACAACCGGCGCCGCCCGCGGCCGGACGGAGCCCCCAGATCCGCGAGGTTGGGAGTCGCCGACCAGGTAGGTAGGGGACTAAGAATTAAAGTTTCCCCCTTCACCCCTACACCACCACCACCACATAAAATCCCTCCAAACTAACTGACTAACATTTATGCAATGATTCTCCCGGTCTCCGGGGAGGAGGCAGCTGCTCCAGACTTTTCAAGCCGCCCGCGCTACCTACCTAATCTACGCTAAAAATCTTCCATTCTGAAATCCGAAAATGTCCGAAATCCGACAAGTGTCTGGTCCCAAGGCTTTCGGATAAAAGGTTGTGCACCTGTAATGAACATCTTCAATAGATCCGTCCAATCAACTAGTCTTGACAGCTACCATTTAATGGCATCCTCACCACCAAATCGCCAACCTTCAACATTCTTGTGGTTCATAAGGTCATAAGTTATAGGAGCAGAATTAGGCCATTCGGCCCATCAAGTCTACTCTGCCATTCAATAATGGCTGATCTAACTTTCCCACTCAACCCCATTCTTCTCCCTTCTCCCCATAACCCCCGACACCCACACTAATCAATAATCTATCAATATCTGCCTTAAAAATATCCATAGATGGCATCCACAGACTTCTGTGGCAATGAAGTCCATGATTTTCCACCCTCTAACTAAATAAATTCCTCCTCATCTTTCTAAAGTTATGATTTTTTACTCTGAGGCTATGGCGTCTGGTCCTAGACTCTACCACTAGTGCAAACATCCTCTTCCTATCCACTCTATCCAGGCCTTTCACTATTCAGTAAGTTACAATAAGGTGTCCCCTCATCCTCCTAAGCTCCAGCGAGTACAGGCCCAGTGCACTCAAATCTCATTATATGTTAACACAATTATTCTTGGGATCGTAACTGATCAGAAACGTAACTAATCCAGCAACATAAATACCATGACTAAAAGAGCACGTCAAGAGCTAGATGAGAAACTAAAACCACCAACATCTTTCCATCATCTCCAAAGCATGAGTGGGCAGTGTGAGTGCATACAATAGTATACTCAGAAAACTCTGCACCATTCAGAACAAAGCATTAATTTACTGCTGAATTCACGACCTACTTGATTGGTACCCCATCTAACAGACAAATCATTTCCTCCACTACCTGCACAGAGTGGTCACAATGAGTACCATTTACTAAATACACAGTATTTGCTCAGCCAAGCTTTTCATACATCACCTCTCAAACTTGTAACCTCTTCCACAAAGGACAAGTGCTCCAGGTGCATCAGAAGAACACAACTTGTAGGTTTGCTTCTAGTTGCACCTCTGGCTAACTTAGAAATATACTGCAATTCCTTCACTGAAAATCCAGGTCGAAATCCTGGAAATCCCACTAGTCAAGAGTCAAGAGTAAGAGTATATTTAATTGTCATTTGGACCCCTGGAGGTCCAAATGAAATGCCGTTTCTGCAGCCATACATTACACACAAATAGACCCCCGACACAACATAATTACATTTTACATAAACATCCATCACATAGCTGTGATGGAAGGCCAAATAAACTTATCTCTCCACTGCACTCTCCCCCCCCCGATGTCAGAGTCAAAGTCAAAGCCCCCGGCTGGCGATGGCGATTGTCCCGCGGCCATTAAAGCCACGCCGGGTGGTGCGAGGTCGCACACTGGGTCTTGATGTTGGAGCCCCCGGTGTGCGCTCGCAAAGTCCCGCATTCCAAGCCGCGCGGGGCAGTGGTGCTAAGCCCCGCTCCAGGAGCTCTTCGACCCCGCAACTCGGGCGGGAGAAGTCGCCGTTGCAGGAGCCCCGAAAAGCGGTCTCCCCCCAGGGAGCCGCGGGCTCCCGGTGCCGCCGTCCGCAGACCCGCAGCAGCAGCCTCCGACTCAGCAGCAGCAGCAGCAGCGGCAGCGGCAACGCTCCTCCACCGCTCCACCCGCTCCGGTCTCGGCCAGCTCCGCGACGGTTAGGTGAGTCGGCACCTGAGTCCCCGGCATCTTCCTGTTGGAGACCGCTCCTCGTTGCGGCCCCAACGACAGCTGAGACCCGACGAGAAAAGGTCGGGTCTCCAGTGCAGGGAGAGATTTAAAAGTTTCCCCCCCCCTCCCACCCCACCCCCACACACACACACCCCAACATAAAATAACAAAAACTACATAAAAAACACAGACAAAAAATAATAAAAAACGCGGACAGCACCCGAAAGACTGTAGTAGTTCAAGAAACTTTAAGGGTAAGAATAGACAATACACAATAGGTGCAGGAGTAGGCCATTCAGCCCTTCGAGCCATTCAATGTGATCATGACTAATCATCCACAATCAGTACCCCATTCCCGCCTTCTCTCCACATCTCCTGACTGCTATCTTCCAGAGCCTTATCTAAAGGGCCTGTCCCACTTTCACAACCTAATTGACGACCTCTGACAAGTTTGCCCTTGACTCATACTGGCAGCATGGTCGTCACGAGGTCGTAGGAAGTCTTAGGAGGTCGTAGGTAGGTTGTAGGTAGGTCGTGATGCTAGTCGTAGGTACTCATGGCATCAAGTAGGTCGGGGCGTTTTTCTAGCCTGATGAAAAATGTCCACGAGTAACAAATGTTGTGAATTAGGTCGTGAAAGTGGGACCGGCCCTTAACTCTCTCTTGAAAGTATCCAGAGAACTGGCCTCCGCCGCCCTCTGAGGCAGAGAATTCCACAGACTCACAACTCTCTGTGCGAAAAAGTGTTTCCTCATCTCAGTTCTAAATGGCTTACCCCATTATTCTTAAACTGTGGCCCCTGATTCTGGACTTCCCCAACATGTTTCATGCCTCTAGCGTGTCCAAACCCTTAATAATCTTATGTTTCAATCAGATGCCCTCTCATCCTTCTAAATTCCAGAGCGTACAAGCCCAGCCACTCCATTCTCTCAGCATATGACAGTCCCGCCCATCCCAGGAATTAACCTTGTGAACCTACGCTGCACTCCTTCAATAGCAGGAATGTCCTGCCTCAAATTTGGAGCCCAAAACTGCACACAATACTCCAGTTGTGGTCTCACTAGGGCCCTGTACAACTGCAGAAGGATCTTTTTGCTCCTATACTCAACTCCTCTTGTTATGAAGGCCAACATGCCATTTGCTTTCTTCACTACCTGCTGTACCTGCATGCTTACTTTCATTGACTGATGAACAAGGACCCCCAGATCCCGTTGTACTTCACCTTTTCACAATTTAACACCATTTAGATAATAATCTGCCTTCCTGTTTTTGTCACCAAAGTGGATAACCCACATTAAACTGCATCTGCCGTGCATTTGCCCACTCACCCTGCATTCTCATAGCATCCTCCTCACAGTTCACCCTGCAACCCAACTTGTGTCATCTGCAAATTTGTTAATTTTACTTGTAATCCCTTCATCTAAATCATTAATATATATTGCAGTCCAAGCACAGAGCCTTGCAGTACCCCACTAGTCACTGCCTGCTCTTCTGAAAGGGACCCATTAAACCCTACTCTTTGTTTACTGTCTGCCAACCAATTTTCTATGTATGTCTGCACTCTACCATGTGCCCCCAATAAATGCCAGATATGCCCAGATCCCGAAATATTAATTGCTCCTTATCTAGCATACGACCAGGGACACCGTAAGATTGACAGCCTCGCCAACAGTCTGTCTGTTCTTTCGTCTTTTTTTGTCATTTTTAGTGTGTTTTGAAAGTTTGTTTTAATGTTCTCAGGTTTGTTCTATGTAATGAAGGGCGAGGGGATCGGGGGAAACTTTAAAATAAAATCTCTTACCCTGCCGGAGATGCGATACTTTCTGGGCCGTGTCTCCGGTCGCTCTGCGGCCTAACATCTTGGGGCCGGAGGCCTCCTCTGGACTGACTTTGAGCCCCATCGCGGGGCATGAACTTACCATCAGAGCCGATCCAATCCCTGGGATCGATGCTCCAACCGCGGCCTGTGGCCTTTACCATCGAGAGCTCCAGTCTCGGGAGAGACCGTGGATGTCGGGAGCTCCAACAACGCAGAAGGTTCGCCAAGCCCCGACCCGGGGTCCGATCGCTCGCCGCGGGTGAGCTGAGATTCCCCCCACCCCCCGGTGCAGGAGTGATTGCGCCTCGGGGAGGGCCCGGACGCCGATGGCTACTAGAGTAAAATTGTTCGGTCAACGGAAGGCTCGAGGTCCCCGGCCGCGGGAGAACAACGTCACTGTGGTGGATGTTTACAGGTATGTTAAAATGTATTTTGTGCGTGCTGTTGCTTTTTATTTGTATGACTGACTTGGCAAATTAAATTCCTCGTATGTTGCAAAAAATACTTGGCTAATAAAATATTATTGTATTGTATTGTATTGTATCATCAGTGCATGCCTAGAAATAAGCTTCTAGCAGCAAAATGTTTTCAATAAATCTGACGGATAACTGACTGAAAAACAACATCACCTCACTGGATAATCTTTGCTGTGCTGATTGATCTCCCTGAGTTAGTGGTATTAAGGAAAAAGAAACAATTGACAAACACATGTAAAAAAAAATCATAAATGATATAACCAAGTTTTATTAAGGGCTCGTAAGACATTATTTACATTGGAGACTATATATTTGGAAGTCAATGGTTTTTCGGTCGCACAGTGGTGCAGCTATAGAGCCACTGCCTTAGAGCGCCAACCCGGCCATGGCATAGACTGATAGGAGAAGAGATCAATGTGACTGAAGGAATCTGCGCACGTGCATTTTTTACGGTTTTTATACCTCGATAACTTTTAAAATATATTGTAATGCTATCTCCTTTCCCCTACCCTCAGTCATTCCTTGAGCATATTCATCCCAGCCATGGCAAGCAAGGTGGTCCAAAAATTGTAGCCCTATCGTGCACCGTTTTGGTGTAATTCAGGGTATGATGGCCACACACACAGATGAGAGTTTTAGTAATATATACAGTGACTTGCAAAAGTATTCATACCCCTTGAACTTTTCCACATTTTGTCACGTTACAACCACAAATGTAAATGTATTTTATTGGGATTTTATGTGATAGACCAACACAAAATGGCGCATAATTGTGAAGTGGAAGGAAAATGATACATGGTTTTCAAATCTTTTTACAAATAAAAAACTGAAAAGTGTGGCGTGCAAAAGTATTCAGCCCCCTTTACTCTGATACCCCTAAATAAAATCCAGTGCAACCAATTGCCTTCAGAAGTCACCTAATTACTAAATAGAGTCCACTTGTGTGTAATCTAATCTCAGTATAAATACAGCTGTTCTGTGAAAGCCTCAGAGGTTTGTTAGAGAACATTAGTGAACAAACAGCATCATGAAGCCCAAGGAACACACCAGACAGGTCAGGGATAATGTTGTGGAGAAGTTTAAAGCAGGGTTAGGTTATAAAAAAATATCCCAAGCTTTGAACATCTCACGGAGCACTGTTCAATCCATCATCCGAAAATGGAAAGAGTATGGCACAACTGCAAACCTACTAAGACATGGCCGTCCACCTAAACTGACAGGCCGGGCAAGGAGAGCATTGATCAGAGAAGCAGCCAAGAGGCCCATGGTAACTCTGGAGGAGCTGCAGAGATCCACAGCTCAGGTGGAAGAATCTGTCCACAGGACAACTATTAGTCGTGCACTCCACAAATCGGGCCTTTATGGAAGAGTGGCAAGAAGAAAGCCATTGTTGAAAAAAAGCCATAAGAAGTCCCGTTTGCAGTTTGCCACAAGTCATGTGGGGGACACAGCAAACATGTGGAGGAAGGTGCTCTGGTCAGATGAGACCAAAATTGAAGTTTTTGGCCTAAATGCAAAACGCTATGTGTGGCGGAAAACTAACACTGCACATCACCCTGAACACATCATCCCCACTGTGAAACATGGTGGTGGCAGCATCATGCTGTGGGGATGCTTTTCTTCAGCAGGGACAGGGAAGCTGGTCAGAGTTGATAGGAAGATGGATGGAGCCAAATACATGGCAATCTTGGAAGAAAACCTGTTAGAGTCTGCAAAAGACTTGAGACTGGGGTGGAGGTTCACCTTTCAGCAGGACAACGGCCCTAAACATACAGCCAGAGCTACAATGGAATGGTTAAGATCAAAGCATATTCATGGGTTAGAATTGCCCAGTCAAAGTCCAGACCTAAATCCAATTGAGAATCTCTGGCACTTGAAAATTACTGTTCACAGACGCTCTCCATCCAATCTGACTGAGCTCGAGCTATTTTGCAAAGAAGAATGGGTAAAAATTTCAGTCTCTAGATGTGCAAAGCCGGTAGAGACATACCCCAAAAGACTTGCTGCTGTAATTGCAGCGAAAGGTGGTTCTACAATGTATTGACTCAGGGGGGCTGAATACTTTTGCACGCCACACTTTTCATTTTTTTATTTGTAAAAAAATTTGAAAACCATGTATCATTTTCCTTCCACTTCACAATTATGCACCACTTTGTGTTGGTCTATCACATAAAATCCCAATAAAATACATTTACGTTTGTGGTTGTAACGTGACAAAATGTGGAAAAGTTCAAGGGGTATAAATACTTTTGCAAGCCACTGTACTAGACCAATTGGGACCCTGTTGGGTCCATGTCACACGGGGACCCAACAGTTGTGAGTAAGGTGGTCCAAATATTGTAGTGCTATCATGTACAGTTTTGGCATGATTTCAGGATCACATATACAGACATCCACACACACAGATACACATAGAAACAAACAAGATGAGAGTTTTAGTAATGTACTAGACTAAGTAGGACCCGTTGGGTCCCATGTTCACACGGGAGGGCTGGTCCCCCGACGCAATATTCCACCACTCCACCAATTCCAATATTGGTGGCCAGTGGGGGGGGCTTTCTTGAGCACTGTTATGGGTTCTTGGGGTGGCAGCTCAGTCCCTCAAGCCTGATGTGCTGGCAGCTCACTTACGGCTGGTGGGCTGGCAGTTGACTCATGGCTATTCCTTGAAATTCCATTTCAAGCAGGGTGCAAGCCCACCAAATTCAAGCAGTTTCTTACCACTTCGAGCAGGGTGCAAGGCCACCAAATTCAAGAGCAGTTTCCTACCACTTCAAGCAGGGTGCAAGGCCACCAAATTCAAGTGCAGTTTCCAACCACTTCAAGCAGGGTGCAAGGCCACCGAATTCAAGTGCAGTTTCCAACCACTTCAAGCAGGGTGCAAGGCCACAAAATTCAAGTGCAGTTTCATACCACTTCAAGCTGGATCTAAGGCGACCAAATTCAGTGCAGTTTCATACCACTTCAAGCTGGATCTAAGGCGACCAAATTCAAGTGCAGTTTCATACCACTTCAAGCTGGATCTAAGGCGACCAAATTCAGTGCAGTTTCATACCACTTCAAACACCAAACTCACAATTCATTAGACATTCAGTGTGTACAGGTGATTCACAGCTCAGGCAGTCGTGACCTCTCCCATCATGCAGAGACTGAGCCACACCCACACTTCCGGGTTTTATAACTCCCCCCCTCCAACCGGAAAAGGTGTGGCCTTCATGAAGTGATTGACAGGAGAGAGGTTCTCAACATTATTTAAACACTAATAACACTTTTATTTTTCATTGATGGGAAGAATCCTCTGCACCTGCTGAGTGGAGCAGGACTGATTAGATGGCCAAAAATCACAGCCGTAAGTGCTAGCGTTTTAACTAAAATCAATATACAGTGCAAACAGGAAGTTACCCAAAGCATCCAAACCACCATTTGCAGTAGTACCTTTTAACTTCAAGCCAAAGCACCCAAACCACCATTTGCAGTAGTGCGTTTTAACTTCAAACCAAAGTACCCAAACAACCATTTGCAGGCAATGCCTTTTAACTTCAAGCCAAAGCACCCAAACAACCATTTGCAGGCAGTGCCTTTTTACTTCAAACCAACCATATTTTTTATTTTCAAACCACATTAAGGGCACTCACAGTTGAGTAGACATGTGTTCAGTGTTATTCAGAGCTCAGAGAGACGTGACCCTCTGGCTTCCTCCATCTTGCAGAGACTGAGTGAGGCACACCACTTCCTGGTTTTATAGTCCCTCCCCCTCCCACCAGCAGGGGCAGCAGAGAGAATGGCAAATTTAAAAAACACATTAATATCTCTCTGATTTTTCATCGATGGGAAAAATCCTCTGGTCCCGGAAGGCGAAGGGGGGCTCTGAGTGAGGTGGCCAAAAATGATGGCCGTACGTGGCGGTGTTCTCTCGGAAATCACAGCACAGCGAGCCAAAAGCGGTCAAGATCAGACTTTTAGTAATATACTAGACCAAGTGCAGACCCGTTGGGTCTGTTCCCACAAAGTGCGGTTGTGGGGGGAGGGGGGGGGGGGGGGAGGTGGCATGCAGCATGACACACTAACCCCCCCCCCCCCCCCCCCACTCACGCTAACGGATGGAGGGAGGAGGGGAGAGAGAAAGAGAGAGAGAGAGAGAGGAGTGGAAAGGAGGGGGAGGGGGGGGGGGGAGGGGGAGGAAGGGGGGGTGAGGGGGAGCGGGGGCTGTGTTCCACGGGCGGGGCTGTGTCCGTGGGCAGCGGGGGCGACCACCACCACAAGCCTGGAGCCGCTGAGTGCATCCAGGGCCGGGAGCCGCTGAGTGCGACAGGAGCCGGGGACAGGAGCCGCTGAGTGAGTCCGGAGCCGGGTCCTGTCGCCAGTTTGTGCAATCGGAGCCGTGAGCCGCTGAGCCCACACACCCCCCTCTCACACTGCCCCTCCCTCCTCTACCACGCACACCCTCCCCCCTCCCACATCGCCCCTCCCTCCCCTACCACACACCCCTACCCCTCCAACATACACCCCATCTCCTACCCCCACAACCCCCTCACCCCCCCCCACACACCCCCGCCCATAAACCCCCCCCCCCCCACATGCCTCCCGCCCACACACCCATCCCCTCCCCCCCACATCGCTCTCACCATGCCTGCGCAGTAATACCTGCGTGTTCTACATCACAATGGGAAACCAATGGGCGGGAATGGCTGTGCCGCCGGAGAGCCGCTAAGAGTGAGTGGGGGGGGGGGGGGTGTTGAGGGGGGATGGAGTCAGTGCGTGGTGGGGGGTGGGAAGGGACATGGGCGGAGTGAGCGGTGGAGGGGGGTGAGGGGGCGTCACATCAGGAACCCGTCAGCCGCGCCTGCACAGTTGGGGGCTATGCGTGAGTGGTAGAATATTGCTTTGGGGGACCAGGCCTCCCAACGGATCCCACTTAGTCTAGTAACTATATAAAGTTTCCAAGCTACTTGGGTTTCACACATAGCACAATTATACTTTGCTGTGCACAAACAGCAATGCACATAAAAAAATAGAAGCAAACTAGCAATAATACCTCCTTTGTTATTCAGTAAAATCATGGATGATCTTTATCTCAGTGTCTCCTGCACTAATGCCATATTTCTTAATTTCAAAATCCTATTGTTCCATCTTGTACACAGTCCTCTTAGGTATGGAATTACAAAGTTTTGTTAAATTTTGGCAGTAGATTGATTTGTACAGAAATTGTGGTATATTTGCACCTCTCTGCCTTTGTTGGAAACATCACTCTATTTTTAACAATGCCATTGATTACAGACATGCAATATATAAGCCCTGAGGTTTGCAAAGTCTAAATGATTGGCTGAAACAGAAATTAGCAGAACAAAGTCGATTTTGCACCCATTGCAAAATCCAATAAGAAAAGAAAGTTGGGTCACAAGATATTTCCCGTTAACTGTTATTGTCCAAAGCAATTTTCATGCTACATCTTCAAAAATGACAATTTGAATTTTACTTCGGAGTCACGTGAGTGACTACGTGAAGTGCCTCGCTCGTCCGCATGCGCGTCATTATCGTCGCTCGCATGGCGAAGCACCGGACTGGCAGGCACGCGCCCCTGCCAGTGGTAAGTTCAAACTTCAGGTAAGTTTACTATTTCTTACCTGTTTTTGATTCCGTGCAGGAACCTCATTTTACAGAGGTTTCCTGTCGCTGTTTTCGCGAAGGCCAACGAGGGAACCAGCTACGGGCTGTGGGGAGATCCCGGTGCCGACCGCGGAAGCGGGTAGCTGTGGTTGTGTCGGGTTCGCGATCTCAGTCACTGACAACACGGTCAGTGACTTCCAGATGCTGGGGAAATATCCCAGTGACTTCCAGACGCTGGGGAAATATCCCAGTTGGGTGGCACTGCAGCACAACGGTAGAGTTGCTGCCTTAAAGTGCCAGAAACCCGGGTTCAATCCTATCTACGGGTACTGTCTGAACAGAATTTGTACATTCTCAGAGGACAACGTGGGTTTCCTCTGGATGCTCCGTTTTAGAACGGTCAGCCCTACTGCCAGGAGGGTTCCCCTCCGGTAATATATACAGATGCTGGGGTTCCCGGGGAGGGGAAATCCAGCAGCAATGCGGCTCCCAGACTGCAGTGGTCCCCAGGATATGGGATAAAACTAACCAGAACGATCAGCCCTAGTGTCCGGTAAGGTATAAAAATTTGGAGGTTGACCAGGATGGAGCTCCTAATGGAGAGGATGCTCCATCTAGATACACTAGGGAGTTGTGTCAGCGCGGGCAAATGAGAGAGCCATGCCAGCAGTGCCTTGGACAGGGCTGCTTAATGTTGATGCCTAGTCTATGGCAGCGCCGGCCTATGGGAGAGCCCGTGCCAACAGTGCCTTGTAACAGGGCTGCTTAATGTCTTCCTCTAGGAGGAGGAGAGCATAGTGGGTCAGCATAAGTCTGACGCCGAGTCCATGGCAGCACCGGCCTATGCCACCGGCCTATGGAGCACCTTGTAACAGGGCTGCTTAATGTCTCCCTTTTTTGGGGGAGGGAGCATGCCGGGTCATTATAAATCTGATGCCGAGTCTGAGGGTACAGCTGTGGGGCATACCCCAAGGGATGAAGGGCACGTGTCAGAAGTACAATTCCTGGCAGCAAGGTTTGCCATCCCAACACAATGCAGTGAACATTAGAGACAGCCGCCGAATTTTCTATTCAGTAAGACCTATTCAACAGGGAAAACCTGGAAGACGAAGCACAAGCTGTTGGACCAATCAAGGCCAACAACGAGCAAAGCTTCATCGCTTCGGCGACAACGCACTCAACGTCTTCATCGGCAGTAAGCAGTTCACTGAAGCTAGTGGCAGCATGAAAGCTGGCCAGAGGCTCCACGCACTCTGCCAGTTCTGCTCTACAACTAAGGACCACTTACAAGTTGGTAAGATTTACACTTGGTTGCACAATACACAAATGATTAAGACATTATCATCTCCTTAGAGCCATATAACCATGTAAAACTGGACAATACAAGCATTCCACGCAGGTTGGAATTGGGCCAGAATTGTGTTTTGAGGCAGGCTCATTATTTTTGGCCAGGATTGCCTTCGAGACAGGCTCGGAAAAATGGGCAGAGTTGTCTTTTTCAAGGCAGCTTCAGAATTGAAGCCAGAATTGCCTTTCGACACAGGGTCAGAATTATGGCCAGAGTTGTCTTTTAAGACAGGGCAGAATTATCAGATAGGCTCTGTATTATGGCCAGGATTGTCTTGCAAGACAGGCTCGGAAATCGTGCCAGAGTTGTCGTTTAAGGCAGGCACAAAATGACGGCAGGCGTGGCCTGTTCATTATGAAAGATAGCTGATTAACAACTGATTTTCATAGGGTGTTCCCATTTACAGGGATCATCGGAGATATTTGGAGGAGGCAATTGCTATGATGAAGCAATAATAACAGTATGATGACAATAAGCATTCAAAGTGGACTACTCAGAGTTCAAAAACACTGATGTCGTGTCTGGATGATATTTTAACTGTATTTTTTTGCTAAAATCCAGTTTCAGTCTCAAACTATATTTAAGAAATTGGGCTCCTTTATCCAGTTAAATTTAAGTTGTTACCAAATAGACTTGTTGGTCATTGGGATTTACCTTTAGCTATTAATTGGTCTATGACGCCACCCTGGGCAACAGATTGGAGTTAATAGAAACCTGTAACAGCCTTGTTGTTATAATCAGCCTCTATTCATTAAGACTAATTGGCAATATAATAGCTGTCGTTCAGCTGTGCAAGTGGGAGAACTGACACCATGCTAAATGGCAAACTCTGAAGTGCCACGTAGGTCATTGTTAATACACCTATGCTATTACTAGCTGAAGCTACCAAAGTCACAATGATGGACAAACAGTATTCAGCATTGCTCCAGCAGTTGGTCAGTAAATATTTCAGTTATATTGCAAAATAATGCTAATGGCCCTAACGTGGGAAATTGTGAAGGTCATTTCCAGTTTGGAGGTGGATATTTGCATGAGTTACCAATTCTTCAGTTATTGGTATCAACTATCTATAGACCCTACGTACATTCTATGGGTTAAAGAGTGATTGAGCGAATATACATAATCTGCATGCTCAACTTCAGGTTGATACACTATGATGGTGGCATATGTTAATCACATGGGTGCAATGAAGTAAAAGTATCCTGTAATAGTTTACCTAATCTCATTTGCCACTGGTGTATCATCAATTACAGATCAATGACAACACAGAATGGATGTTGGATCACATAGTATTTATGAATTTCTGGTTCAATGGAACACTGAATATCGATATGTTGCTTTCATGCTTATTCACAGGTTGCAAAAATATGTGGCATAACAGTGGCGAAAGATACATTCTCGCTACAAGGAGGAGGAATGGTCTTTTATATCTTCCTCCATTTTGCCTCATCAGTCGGGTCTTCAAATAAAGTCATCAAGATCCCGCTTTAGGTTTTTCCTACTGTCTATTGGCCTATGCAGCTTAGATTCCGGATTTGTCGGGAATAATAATACAACCTTATACGGTTATTCTAAACGTAAATTTTGCTGGTTCAGGCTGTGGCTTGGGAAATCAGCCGGTGTATGATAAAATCAATTTATGTTCTGCAGATTCTGAATAGACTGCCCTACGGCCTGGGTTGTCACACTTATCCTTGTATGTGTTCACTCCAGAGTGCTGAGCTAGCACCGAAAAAGAAAAAGGCAGTACGTTTCTTTTTCAGGGGATGGGAAGTGTTGTTTACTGCTAATGTTACATTTAAAACGGTACAGATTACTGACGTCTTGGAGTTCATTTTAACTGTGCCAACGTGCTTTCACATCATATTTGCTGCAGCAAACGGGACCCACTCTGTCGGGTTCACCCCGGATATCGAGTTTGTAAAGGATATCTTTAACACAAGTTCACCGAGGACAAGTACAATGCAGTATGGGATATTGACATTGTGTTAACACTATTTCACAAGGGACTCCAGTTACATCCTTAGTTTTGGCCGGCTCTCATAAGGTAGTTATTCTCCTGCCGCTGGTTTAGCGCAACAGGTTCAGTCGCTACGTATTGTGAAGGGACAGGATGATTACATCTGTAAATAATATATATAATATTTTATGTTTATAATTACTGAAGCACAGCAGAAGGGGTGTCAGGTCTCAAAATAGTTCAAGGCATACCCAGGGAACTTTGGCTCTGTGAGGGCACACATATACAACACTACATCAAGGTCACCAAGAGCCTTCAAGGCTCTGAACTTGCAATGCTTGGTAGTATAAAAAACGTATCCGGTCAGACCATTACCAGGTGATAAAACGGGATTGATTTATGCAGAAGTAGATACTGATTTCCAGATCTCACTGCACCAGGGCTGCTACAACATCAGCAGCAAGGGTTATTTACGTTCCGCTGGACCACATCCTAACGGCTGCAGCATGGTCAAACGAATGAATTTCCAAACATTTTATACTAACCCATTGCCAGACCAGGGGTATTTGTCAACTCTATTTTACGTTTTATTTATAGTTCCACCCGGATGAGAGGTGTTACTATTATTATTACTTCATTTAACAGCATCAGCACATTTTAAATCTATGTCATGACTGTATGCATTATGAATGTTTCCATCATCTGTCAATGAAGCAGTTGTGGTTGTGTAGACTCGTTTCTCACGGCATGAAATCACAGAGCTTTGAAATCTTCACGTAGTCACTCACGTGACTCCGATGTAAAATAGTAAGATTAAACGAGAACTTACCAGTTTGAAGTTTGATCTTTATTTTATGAGGAGTTACATTGGTGAGTACGTCCACTCCCAACCCTCTCTCACAAAGGTCACCTGGTAGTTCTAGGTTTCTGATCTTACTATGATACTTCAATTACTGTTATCTGTGATTTCACACCGCTGCTTTGAAGATTGACGCGCATGTGGACGAGCGAGGCTCTTCATGTACTCACCAACATAACTCCTCATAAAATAAAGATCAAACTTCAAGCTGGTTAGTTCTCATTTATTCTTACTTTTATGGGATAAAATACATGTTTTAATTTTTTTATTTGCATATTTTTTCAACAATCAATCTACCTTAAAATATCTGTAATATTCAGATATAGTGCAATTTTGTTAATTAACATTAAAAATAAACTAAATTGCTGCTCTTCAAGTACGATTCCGTCCATATTTCCTGTAACAAATCACTCAATGAACATTTTGATAAGCTACAATTTCAACATTATGCTTATTTATAGAAAGGTAATTTTTTCTTAAAATGTTTGTCTTTCCGTACACTTTATCCTGCTGTAGCCAGTCACCATTCCAGATGTAACACTGTTGTACTAAAACCTAATTTGCACCCTTTGAAGAAGCTAGAAATCTGTTAAAAAAGATCATCCAAACAGTTTGTTCCAAAAGGAAATCATGGTGAATAGCACTTTGTAGTTTTTTTAATGAAACTACACAGAAATCTGACGTTATCCACAGCAATGTGTATACTTGTCTTTGCATTACTAATGCATACAAGTCTTCTGGGGATATCACGTGAGATAGGCGATCAACATCTACGTGAGTGTAAAAAAGCCAGGAAAAGCACCATGAAAGCTGAACCAGAAAAATATATTAAGATTCAGATGAATGCCATGAAAGTCTGAGGATACAATGTCTGTGTAATATGACCACCATAAAAACAAGCAGGCAATTTGAAGTTTCTGTCACCTACACATAGGATCACATGGTCTGCAAAATATCATGCGAGACATACCATTCTTCAAAGCACAGTGCACTATCAAATGTTGATAGAAGTATATACTAAAGTAGGACCCGTTGGGTGGCTGTCACATAGGAGACTTGGTCCCACAATGCAATATTCCACCAGTCACCCATAGCAAACTGCACATGCGCAGCTCATTTCCCCTCAACCGTAGCACTCTCTCCCCCTCCTCTTCACTCTCCCTCTTATTTCCCCTCTCCACCTCCCCCCCAATCCCTCCCTCACCTCTCTCCCTCTCCTTTCCCCTACCCTCAGTCCCTCCCTCCATAACTCCTCTCCCCTCCCTACCCCCCTATCCCTTTATCCCCCACTACTCACCTCTCCCTATCCCTCCCACTATCCCATCTCACCTCTCCCACTGCCCTCCTCTCCCTCTATTCCCCATTCCCAACCTCCACCACTCCCCTCTCCTCTCACTCTATTCCCCCTCCTACCCCACTCTCCCTCCTCACATCCTCCCTCTTCTTTTCCCTCCTACCATCCCCAATCCCTCCCTCGCCTCTCCTTTTCCCTACCCTCAGTCACTCCCTCTCTCCATAACTCCTCTCCCTTCCCTACTCCACTACTCTCTCTCTATCCCCTCTCCTACCTCACACTCCCTCCTCACCTCCCAAGGACCTCGAGGTTGCCGCTCCTCTCCCTTCTTGTGGGTGCCGGAGGAGCATCAGCCGTCGGCGCCCTTAGAGTCAGGCCTTGGATCCTCAGCTTGGCCCGGAAGCACCAGCAGCTATGGCCACGCCAGAGTGTGGGGGGGTTGGGGGGAGAGCTCGGAGAAAAGACAGGGGAAGAGCCATGGGGAAGAGGGGGGTATCACCGGGGAGGGGGGCAGGAGCCAGCGAGAGGGACCACAGGGGAAGGGTCTGAAGCTGCGGGGGGTGCGTTTGCGGTGCTTTTGGGACTCACAGCAGGCGCTGAAAGCTCTCCTCCCCTGGGATCAGACTCTCCGCTTTCCGTTTGCTGACATCTCCGGCTCCACGCCGGTCCGGGCCGCTTCCGGTCCCTACGAAATTTGGGTCCGGTTGGAGACTTCCGCCGGCCACCCGCAGCATCCCTCAGCTCCAGTAAAGACGCGATGGGGCAGGAAGGGGTGGACCGTCCTGGGGAGTGACTGAAGAGACCAATCCGCGCAGAGATCGATCTGCGCACGTGCGGTTTTTACGATTTTTAAACCTCACTAACTTTTACAATAAACTACCGATCAGAACGAAACCTGTTGCAGCACAGGAGAACGGTGAGTGAGATGACGAAACATCGTAGCGTTATGGCATACCATTTTTGCGAAAATAGAAAAACTGCGCAAACCGGAAGAGCACAAGATCAGAGTTTTAGTTATGTATAGATTTTATATTTTTTTTTAGTAGTATATATTTTATTTCGAACATGTAAAACAAAAAAAGTTAAAAACAAAGCAAAATAACAATTGTGGAACATAATTCAATGTTGGTGAATCTTAAATAAACACATCTTAAAGCTTAAAAAAGCTAAGCAACCTTAATTGATGCCAGCCAATGTCCTCTCATCCATTAGAACATAGAACAGTTCACCACAGTAACAGAACCTTTGACCCACAGTCCGTGTTGAACAAGATGTCCAATTAAACTAATCTCGTGATTCATATCCCTCCATTTGCTGCGTATCCATGTGACAATCTAAAAGCTTCTTCAATACCACCTTTGTATCTGCCTCCACCCTTGCCTGTGTATTCCAGGCACCCACCACTCTCTGTGTAAAAAAACTTACCCTGCATATGGCCTTTAATCTTTGCCCCTCTCACCTTAAAGCTATGCCCTCAAGTTTTTTACACTCTGGGGAAAAGATTCTGACTGTCTACCTTTTCTATGCTTCTCATAAGTTTACATTATCCATCAGGCCTCCCCTCAGTCTCTGATGCTGTACAGAAAACAATCCAAGTTTGTCCAACCTATCCTTTTTACTGGATACAAGTAACTGCAGATGTTGGTATGCAAAAAAAAAAGACACAAATGCTGGAGTAACTCAGCACATCAGGAAGAATCTCTGAGAACATGGACCTGTGACATTTTGCTTTGGGACACTTCTTCAGACTGATTGTAAAAGCTAGAAGAGATGAGGGGCAGGACAAAGCCATGCAGGTAATAGGTTGATACAGGTGAGGGGGAAGGGGTTGATAGGCAGATGGTGGACAAAAGCCAGAGATGAAAAGACAGGTGTGAGACAAAAGGATTGAAGAGTTGCGAATAGTGATGCGAGAGGAAGGAATGTAGGTGGAAAGGGAGGGGATGGGAAGAGATAGGTATGAGTACAAATGAGGTACAGGAGGGGGGAGAGAGGGGGAGGTTAAGAGGGGATTAAACGAGGGGTCCCATCTTCCCATCCCCACCCTTTTCTACCTTCTGCTGAGATTGCTTCCTCCGCAACTTGGTTCATTCATCTCTTTCCACACAAATCACCCACTCTCCAGGTACATACCCCTGCAACTGCA
Source organism: Leucoraja erinaceus (assembly GCF_028641065.1). Lineage (NCBI taxonomy): Eukaryota > Metazoa > Chordata > Chondrichthyes > Rajiformes > Rajidae > Leucoraja > Leucoraja erinaceus. The sequence goes on from NC_073381.1 coordinate 45,782,598, forward strand.
AGAGATATAACACCTGTCCCTATATCTCCTCTCACCTCTATCCAGGGACCCAAGCATTCTTTCCAGGTGAGACAGAAGTTCACATGCACCTCCTCCAAGGTCATCAACTACAATTGGTGTTTCCGATGCGGCTTCCTGTACATTAAGAAGACCAAGCTTAGACTCGGTGACTATTTCGCCGTTAACCTGACCTTGGTCTGCCAAGGTGTAAAGGATCTCCCAATTGCTAACTATTTTAACTCGTCTTCCCATACTGCGCTTTCTGTCCTGGGCCTCCATTGCCAGAGTGAGGCCACAGGCTAACTGGAGAGACAACACCTCAAATTCCACTTTGGTAGCTTACAACCCATGGGTATTGATATTGCATTCTCCAGTTTTATATAACTATAAACTGTCGTCGCTGATCAACTGGACTCTAACAACTTGCATTCATTTCCCAGACACTTTATTTACTTGTGTACAAGGAGAACAGCGCAGTCCCAATTACCATACCACTCTGAATCCCACTCGGAAGGTCAACTTTTTATATAGATTTTGACCCGAGAAATTGTGCGCACTTTATAATTTCTGATCATTATTAACTACGTTCTCAAAACACTAATACAAATGCAATAACACTAATGCAAGTAAAACCACATGTTATTTAATCCTTTATTTAATTTGAGTAAGGATAACTATCAAAAACCTTGAAGTGTACGTCAAGGAATACCTATCAGGTACATTGTGGTGTGCATCAAGGAATGGATAAAGGTCTCCAGTTGGTCCAAAATGCTGCCGCTCGCCTTTTAACCGGAACTCGAAAGAGGGAGCACATTACGCCAATTTTGGCCTCCCTTCACTGGCTCCCAGTGCACTTTTGAATTCATTTTAAAATTATTTTATTTGTTTTTAAATCATTGAATGGCCTCGCCCCGCCTTACCTCTCTGAGCTGCTCCACCTATATGCTCCTGCCCGGTGCCTCAGGTCAGCGGATCAGCTGCTCCTTGAGGTACCAAGGTCTAAGCGGAAGCTCAGAGGGGATAGAGCCTTTTCTGTTGCTGCCCCGGCACTCTGGAACACCTTGCCGCTGCAGATCAGACAGGCCCCTTCACTGTCCATCTTTAAATCCTCCCTAAAAACTCACTTTTATTCACTGGCTTTCGACACTGGCTGAGACTTTGTTCCTGTTTTAGTGCTTTTAATGTCTTTTAATTTTTACTGTTTTTATAGTCCTGTCGTCTTAATGGTTTTAGTAGTTTGTAATAACTTTTTGTTGACTTCCCATGTACAGCACTTTGTGGTAACTGATGTTGTCTAAAAGCGCTTTATAAATAAAGTTATTATTATTGTGCTGTACTGCTATGCTAACCTGTGACATACTGCGGTTTCCACAAAACCACCCTGCCTCCCACCCTCTCTCGATAGCTTCCCTACTACTAATTTGATGCTCACCGGCCTATAATTTCTCAGATTATTATTACTTAAACAAAGGTAAAACAAATAGGGATAGGAATTACATTTCAGGGTCATAATGTCAATTTAGCAAAGAAGTCACACATTTATGATTTGTCCACAATATTGAGTGTACTAAATTCAAGTCAAGTCAAGTTTATTCGTCACATACGCATGATTGAGATGTGCAGTGAAATGAAAAGTGGCAATGCTTGCGGATTCTCCAAAAAACAACAAAACAGTATGGAACAGAATCAGTAATTACATATTTGTGGGGAAAAAAAGAAAAAACAGCAATTTTAAAAATACACCACACAGCAGTAAATTGGTACAGTAAGTTAGTCTCTGGTGAGATAGGAGTTTACAGTCCTAATGGCCACTGGGACGAAACTCCTTCTTATCCTCTCTGTTTTCACAGCATAGCAACGGAGGTGTTTGCCTGACCGTAGCAGCTAGAACAGTCTGTTGCTGGGGTGGAAGGGGTCCCCCATAATGTTGCTAGCTCTGGATCTGCACGCTCACCAGCATCTCTTCTTCCTGAGGAGACTGAAGAAGGTCCATCTGTCTCCTCAGATCCTGGTGAACTTCTACTGCTGCACCATCGAGAGCATCCTTACCAACTGTATCACAGTATGGTATGGCAACTGCTCTGTCTCCGACCGGAAGGCCTTGCAGAGGGTGGTGAAAATTGCCCAACGCATCACCGGTTCCTCGCTCCCCTCCATTGAGTCTGTCCAAAGCAAGCGTTGTTTGCGGAGGGCGCTCAGCATCGCCAAGGACTGCGCTCACCCCAACTATGGACTGTTTACCCTCCTACCATCCGGGAGGCGCTACAGGTCTCTCCGTTGCCGGACCAGCAGGTCCAGGAACAGCTTCTCCCTGGCGGCTGTCACTCTACTCAACAACGTACCTCGGTGACTGCCAATCACCCCCCCCCCCCCCCCCCCCGGACACTCCTCCCACAGGAAAAACACTATGTCTGTATATATGCTAATGTAAATATTTATTCAAATCATATTCTATGTCGCTCTTCCAGGGAGATGCTAAATGCATTTTGTTGTCTCTGTACTGTACACTGACAATGACAATTAAAGTAGATGTATAGTTCCTGCATGGGGGCGAGTGTAGTTCCCATAGTGCATTCGGCCGAACGCACTCCTCTCTCCAGAGCCTACTTGTCCTGGGCAGAGCAGTTCGCAAACCAAATTGTGATGTTTCCAGACAAGATGCTTTCCACAGTCGCTGAGTAGATGCACTGGAGGATCCTCAGAGACACTCTGAATTTCCTCAATTGCCTGAGGTGGTAAAGGCGCTGCCTTGCCTTACTCACCAGTGCGGCAGCGTGTGATGTCCATGTCAGATCCTCTGAGATGTGGACTCCCAGGTATTTAAAGCAGCTCAACCTATCCACAGTATCCCCATTTATCTTCAGTGGTGTACATCCTCGGATGTTGTGCCCTCCTAAAGTCCACGATCAGCTTCTTAGTTTTTTTGACATTCAAGAGGAGGCTGTTGTCCTGACACCAGAGTGCCAGATCAACCACCTCTTCCCGCTAGAGGGCTATCCTGTTGAAGACTGAACTGAAGTCTACGAACAGCATCCTCACATAGCCCCCCTTCTGGCTGTCAAGGTGAGAGAGAGCGGTGTGCAGAACCTGGGAAACTGCATCGTCCGTGGATCTGTTCGGACGATATGCGAATTGTAGCAGTCCATGTTGCGAGGAGGAAGGCGCAGATGTGTTTCTTGACCAGCCTCTCAAAGCATTTCATGACTACCGAGGTGAGGGCCACCGGACGGTAGTCATTCAGACAAGCTGGAGAGGCATTCTTTGGTACAGGTACAATGATGGATCTTTTGAAACAGGCAGGGACCACGGACTTGGCCAGGGAGAGGTTGAATATTGTAGTGAGCACCGGAGCTAGCTGCATAGCACAAGACTTTAGTACTCACCCAGAGATGTCATCTGGGCCTACAGCTTTCCTCGTGTCACACGTGTCAGAGTCCTTTTCACGTCGTGCTCGGACAACGAGAGTGTGTATCCATCCCCAGCGGTGGCCCTCCCTCCAGCCTCGCTAGCCAGCGCGCTGGCGGTGTTGTCGTTAGCCGGCAAGCCTGGGGTGATGTTGCCCGTCTCGAAACGAGCGTGGAAAAAGTTCAGGTCGTCAGCTAGGGAGGTGCCGGCACTTCCGGTTGGGGGGGGCTGCTCTGGTAGTTGGTTATAGTCCGTAGCCCCTGCCAAATTGATATTTCACGAGGAAAAAGTATCTGAAATGGGAAGGAGTGCCTTCATGGTAAGGGGCCACAGAAAGGGGAGTAGCTGTTGGGGGTAAATGAAACAGAGGTTGGATGATGAAAGTGTTTCATGGTGGATCTGACCATCAAATACTGAAATGTAATTATTGGCATACAATCGTGGCTAACGATGTCAACTATTGTTTTTATTCTAGGCTGGACTCATTTTTAAATATTATTCCTGGGGGGATGTTTCAATGCAGCTAAGTATTTGTCAAATCTGTAAAAATAAGGAAATGTAAACCCAACGATTATGAAGCAGGCAAATGTCTTGTGAGATAATGCAGTGATGATGGGATCAAATTATATGTATTGTAGAAGTAGGTATGTTACAAAACCTACCTGAATCGTGGCTGAGCATCTGCCCTACCCCGTGTGCGCGATTTTGGCGCTGTTTAGAGGGGGCGGGTTTAAAACGCGATTTTTACTAGGATGTTGCAATCGAAAATGTTCAGCCTGGTAAATCATTAACGGAAAATCGCTGAAAGACCCCGTCGCAAAAGGTATTATTAGTTTTTATGGCCTTGTATAATAGTTATAGTAGTTTAAACATCACTCTCTCAACCCGCAACCTCTCGCAGCCCCAGGGTTTTATAAAGCAAACAATTAAAGGTATGTACCTTATTTTTACATTAAATGGGGCTTGTATATAACCCTGTTATTAAAGTTTTCTATAGCGAGTAGTTCATTTTGGGCTCTTTATATCCCGCAGTATTTTTCTGGGCACTTGAGGGCACAAATCCAGCGCAATGTGAACGTTCTAAACCAGCGCGTTCACAGGAACCCACTAGAAAGCTGATTTAAATTGACTTTAATTTACAGCAATTGAACACTAAATTCCTTCCATTTGGCCTCTAAATTGATGTAAATGAGATTTAAAAATCATGTTTTATTGTGAATTATTTGTGAATATTATTTGGACACTTGGGCTATTTAAAAATGTTAATCATTTAATAAGAAATGGATAGATGTTTAGATCTAGTAATTGAAGTTTGAAATTAGCTACAATTGGGTAACTAGCTAATTATATGCTTTAATTTCAGGTCATCCAAGTAAGATTGGTTTATATTTGTTTCAGAATGCTTCAATCTATGATAACTGAAAATTTCATTCAGTTCTCTTAATTTTTAAGAAAGTTATGTGCTTTGACTGTCCACGATCACAGCTTTTTTGTTATGTCCATAGAAAATCAATAGGGAACAAGATGCTGATTTCCGAGTATGAAAATGGCCATAACTTTTTAAATACTTGAGATATGAAAGTGAATTAGGTGCCAAATTAAACTTATTGTTATGCTTTATCTGATGGGATAAATTGCAGACATGATTTTTTAAATCTCAAAATTTTGTAACATTGCTAGTAGAAGATGGGTTGCTCACCTCGGAACATAGGAACTTGAGAAAAGATCTGGTAAAAGTTTTGAGTCATGAGTAAATAGAGCGAACCCCCTGGCAAATAGGTGGTAAACAGGTGAAATTGAACGAATTGAAATAAACCGGAGGTGACATCGGCGTCCTCTTTCATGTGCCAGGGAGATTAATGGCATTCAAAGTGCAAATTTAACAAAGAAAAAGCATAAACATACGGTTTTGAGGGGGCGGCGACTGAATTGTTCTTGCAGAGACTCTACAAGTATTTGATGTATTCCTTCGATGTTAACTAATTCTGTGAGAATCTACAATCACCAGCAATCCATCCCTGGTTAAAACCAACGAGGATTACAAATCGACGATCATTCGCGCCGAAAGTACGTGCGTCCCGGCGTCACTCACTTGACGCGCGCCTTGGACAGACACGGGCGGAGGGAGGGAGCGGAGCAATGGCTGGGACCGTGGATCAGATCGCCATCGCGGGAGAGGAGCCGGAAAGGACCATCTCCAGGTCAGACAGGTACTAACAAACAACACGGCGGCCATTGGGGATGAGGCGTGGGTTCATTCACAAGCGTTGCCGGAGTCCTGGAGATCCGCTGGGCTTGACACAGGGGCCGGGGTGGATAAGGTTGTGTGTGGAGGAAGGAGCAGGCCTGGAGCCGTTGCCATGGACGAGCCGGTTACGAGGGGCAGCCCGGATCAGGGTCTCGCTCTACCCTGGGCAGTGTGCACGTGTTGCACCTTCCGCCTGCTCTCCGTTGCTGCAAAGTATCTTGAGTAAACCTGACCACCACCAAAGGCCCTTCCTGCTACTGCTCCAGTTCGGATTCCGATTGCTAATTCTGAGTTACTCCAACATTTTGTGTCTACCCTCGGTTTAAACCAGCACATGCAGTTCTTTCCTACATATTTTGTCATGCTATTGCTGTTGTTTTTGATTGAGTTTACATTTACTTCATTTTCCTGGCCTTTTGTCAATTACACCTACCTGCCTACCCAGACAGACCAAACAATATTTCGGTCAATCAAAAATAAAGTTCGTCAGGATAAAAGTAAAACATGATACACATGGGTTATACAGTTTTCTTTTAAGAGGGATGATGTGCAAAATGTTATGTCATTAATAAAATATTGGAAAGTTTTTTCCAATATGAATTTGAAATTACGCTGTGTGCAGGAATTGGCCACACAACATTGAACACCTTTTATAGACAATAGGTGCAGGAGTAGGCCATTTGGCCCTTCGAGCCAGTACCGCCATTTAATGTGATCATGGCTGATCATCTCCAATCAGTACCTCGTTGCTGCCTCCTCCCCATATCCCCTGACTCTGCTATCTTTAAGAGCCCTATCTAGCTCGCTCTTGAAAGTATCCAGAGAACTGGCCTCCACCGCTATCCGAGGCAGAGAATTCTATAGACTCACAACTCTCTATGTGAAAAAATGTTTCCTCATCTCCGTTCTAAATGGATAACCCATTATTCTTAAACGGTGGCCCCAGGTTCTGGACTCCCCCAACATCGGGAACATGTTTCCTGCCTCTAGCGTGTCCAAACCCTTAATAATCTTATATGTTTCAATAAGATCACCTCACATCCTTCTATATTCCAGAGTACACAAGCCCAGCTGCTCCATTCTCTCAGCTTATGACAGTCCTGCCATTTTGGGAATTAACCTTGTGAACCTACGCTGTACTCCCTCAATAGCAAGAATGTTCTTACTCAAATTTGGAGACCAAAACTGCACACAATACTTCAGATGTGGTCTCTCTAGGGCCCTGTACATTACTAGGACATTTGCACAACTAACTTGATAATGGATATCAATACGAACTCCATTAAATGAACAATATTATTCTCTGAATAAGAGACATGTTTAGTTTTGATATGCAGATGGAAACAGCCGCTTTGACCCACTAAGTTCATTGATCACCTGTTCACACTAGTTCGATGTTATCCCACTTTCTTATCCACTCCCTACACACAAGGGACAATTTGAAGAGGCCAAACCCACACGTCTTTGGGATGTGGGAGGAAACTAGAGCGCCTGGCGGAAACCCACGCGGTCGTAGAGAGAACGTGCAAATTCTGCACAGACAGCGCCTAAATTAGGATTGAACCCGGGTCTCTTGACAGCATGTGGCAGCAGCTCTACCAGCTGCGTCACTGCCGCCCATGTATTCTAACATCCCTTGAATTCTTCAAGTTGACAGATTGCTTGTCAGAGGACTGGAGCCTTTGAAATTTTATAACCACATTTTGGAAAAAAGGAGCTGAATAATTTGGTCAATTAGTGGCTAGTCAGGCTATTATTACCGTCGCTCCGTAGTTGGTGTGGAGGAACCTTCTTATGGAAATTTGAGAGGATTTCCACAATGTTATTGGTTAGGAAATTCCAGGATTTAGACCTGGGAACAATGAAGCTTCGCAAAGTCAGGATAACAATGTGGCTTCAAAGTGAAGCTGCTAGGCTTTGCAGGATGTGGGTGACCTGAGGTCCCGATTGCCTGCAGCACCTATCCTTCTTTGTGTCTAGAACACGGGTTTGAAGGATGCTGCTGGAGTCTGCACATGCTTCATTTTTCAGATGACACCCCATGTAGCCTTACTATGACAAGTAGAATGAATGAATGTTTATGATGGTGAATGGCTGCCTGTCAAGCAGGCTGCTTTGTCCTAGGTGACAAAGAACCTCTTGACTGTTGCTGGAGCAATACCTGTACGGGCAAGGGGAGAATATTCCATTATGCATCTTGTAGTTGACAGTGGGGAGATGAATCATTGGTTGTGGATACCTAGCCCATGCCTTGTTCTTAGAACCACAACCTTTTTTCTGGCTGGTCCAGTTGAGTTCCTGGTCACTGTTGGTGGCTGCAAATTATATAGCTATTGAATATAAAAAGTGGCTTGATCATTTTTTTTAATTGGAACTGATCACGAGTCATGGAGTCATACAACACGGAAACAGGCACTTTGGCCTGACTGGTCCATGCTGACCAAGATGCCCCTAGTTAGTTGCATGCATTAGGTCCATATTCCTCTAAACCTATTCCTCTAAACCTTAACCTGTCCAAATGTCTTTTACACTTGGCAGCACAGTGGTGCAGTGGTAGAGTTGCTGCCTGAGAACCGTGATTGTGTTCACTATGGGTGGTGTCTGTATGGGGTTTGTACACTCTCTCTTTGACCGTGTGGGTTTTCTCTGTACTCTGGTTTCTTCCCACATTTCAAAGATGTGTAGATTTGTAGGTTAATTGGCTTCTGTAAAATGCCCCTAATGTGTAGGATGCAAAAGTGGGACAACATAGAATGAATATATGGGTAGACAAAAATGCTGGAGAAACTCAGTGGGTGAGACAGCATCTATGGAGCGAAGGAATAGGTGACGTTTCAGGTCGAGACCCTTCTTCAGACTGGTGGGAAGAAGAAAGGAAGAGGCGGAGACAGTGGGCTGTGGGAGAGCTGGGAAGGGGAAAGCAAGGACTACCTGAAATTGGAGGTCAGTGCTTCCTTGTTTCTTTTTCTGTCTCGGATAAGGCATTCTGCTGTTGGGAGAGAATGGATTTGCAATGACAAAAGCAGCTGCTGGTACAATTCTTATGTAATATCCATCAATTCAGCTTGATCTCGCAAGGAAATTCTGTATGCCATTTATATAAACGTCTAAATAAGTTTCAGTAGAAATGTTACATTACTAGTTCATTTGGTTAATTTATTTAGACCTGTCTCAAAGCTCTTGCATCTCAATGAATTCTGAAGCTGGATTTTGTTGAACTGCATTATAGTTTTTATAAGAATCATTACTGAATAGATTAAGTTAACGGTTCTAAAATGATGGGTCCAACTTAATTCTTATAAGAGCTATATTGCAGTACCACAATTTTGGAACCTAATTGAGATTGCATATTACAAACTGGAGTACATTATGTATTGAAATTTTAGGTACATTACATTTCCATCAATAGTTTTGCAAAATATGACTTAATATTTTCAATATTTGTATGCAAGAACTTTTCAAGATAGGTGGCACATGAAATATCGTCAGAAATATCTCAAAATGTTTACACTACAAGGTTGATGAGTATAGCAAAATAAATGGTTGGAGTAAAGACAAGGATAATAGAAGTATGTTTTTTTTAACTTCATGTGCTGTTCGAATAGTGGAACTGCAGTGGGAACTATAGTCTGGTTAGTCTGACTTCGGTGGATAAGATTTGAGGGTCCATTATATAGGATGAGGTTACGGAGTATTTAGAAGTTTACAATAAAATAGGCCAAAGTCAGCGTGGCTTTGTGAAGGGGAGGTCTTGCCTGACAAATTTGCTGGAATTCTTTGAACAAGTAAATAGCAGGACAGACAAAGGAGAGTCAGTAGATACTTAGATTTTCAGAAAGCTTTTGATAAGGTGTCACATGGGAGCCTGCTAAGGAAGATGAGAGCCCATGGTATCAAAGGGCAAATATTAGCATGAATATCAGGTTGGCTGGATGACAGAAGGCAAAGAGTGGCAATAAAAGGGGCTTTTTCTGGTCGGTTGCCAGTGACTAGCGGAGTTCCACAGGGCTCATTGCTGGGGCCGCTGCACTTCATATTGTATATTAATGATTTGGATGAGGGGATTGAGGGCTTTGTGGCCAAGGTTACGGATGATACGAAAATAGGTGGAGGGCAGGTAGTGTAGAGAACGCAGGGACTCTTCAGAACGACTTGGATAGGTTGGCAGAGTGGGCAGAGAAATGGCAGATGGAATATAGTGTAGCAAAGTGTGGAGGTGCAGAGGTACTTGGGAGTGCTGGTGCAGGATTCCTGAAAAGTTACTCTGCAAGTCGAATCAGTAGAAAAGAAAGCAAACGCAATGGTAGCATTTATTTCGAGAGGGCTTGTATACAAAAACAGGTATGCAATGTTGAAGCTCTATATGCCGCTGGTCAGGCCCCATTTGGAATATTACGAGCAATTTTGGACACCATATCTGAGGAAGGTTGTGCTGGCTCTGGAATGGGTCCAGAGGAGGTTTACAAGAATGATCCCAGAAATGAGTAGGTTAATATATGATGAGCGTTTGACAACACTGTGCCTATATTCGCTGAAGTTTAGAAGAGTGAGGAGGGGATCTCATTGAAACGTATTGAATAATGAAAGGCTTGGATAGTGGAAATGGAGAGGATGCTTCCACTTGTGGGAGAGTCCAGGACTAGAGGTCATAGCCTCAGAATTAAACTTCTTTTAGGAAGGAGCTGAGGAGGAATTTCTTTAGTCAGAAGGTGATGAATCTGTGGAATTATTCGCCTCGGGAGGCTGTGGAGGCAAAGTGAATGGATATATTTAAGGCAGAGATGGATAGTTTCTTGATTAGTATGGGTGTCAGAGGTTATGGGGAGAAGGCAGGAAAATGTTAGGAGGGAGAGATAGATCAGCCATGTTTGAATGGCGAAATAGACCTGATGGACCGAATGGCCTAATTCTACTCCTATCACGTATAATCTTATGATCTATAGGCATTACAGCTTCAGAGATGTCTTTTAAGGTTCGCTTTGAGTAGTTAAGATGTCGCCTTGCCTAATGAGTGTACCCAGCATTTCCTGTTTTTGTTTCAAGTTTCCAGCAGCTGCAGATACTTTGACATTACCCTTGCTATTGCAATCTGAATTTCTTGGAATTGGTATGTAATTTAGTAAAGTACATACTGAGGTAAAAAATAGGTAGTATTTTTTTTTTAATGATAGTTCGGTGTGAGATGTTATTTGGCTTACTGTTCCTATTTTTTGTGTTCTTATTATGAGTAGAGGGGAAAATATTGGGAGTGTTTTTTTCAAAAGAACCCACTGACTCTGATAGATGTCAGCAAAATAATATGGTATACAAAGTGGAGTATATTCATTCATTCCATCCCTAGTTGTGTATTGTATCAATGAACTCAGGCTCAAGTAGTATGTAGAGTGAAAAAAAAATGCCAACATGATGATGAATTTAGTTAGATCAAAAAATGTTAAATATTTTGGAACTTTACATTTGGACAATATTTTAAGAAGAAAACATCCAGCTAATATAGTACGTATTCTATCCTAGTGGCAGTGGAGAGGATTCCTTGGATTGTCTGTTCTCCCGACTACCGTTAACTCCGTCTCTTTCTCCGCGGAAACGAACAACAAGCCAAAGCAAGTCTGAACCACCACTTCTGAGGACCAGCAAGCGCACCATCTACACTGCTGGACGACCTCCCTGGTACACTGAATCAGGAACTCCATTTAAAGAAGCCTTTGTTATTGGTGAATAATACAATAGATTTTAACCTCCCTGAATGACAAGCATATAGCAAGTGATGTGTGCATAAAACATTGTCGTGGTAATTTGCAATGCTATAGAATGCTATTGGCTATTTTACTGATTAGTTAAATCATGGCTTATCTGTATCCATCCATCCATCCTATTTTTGTATCCCTAATCCCCTTAACAAAAATCTATCTATTTCAGATTTTGACATTTTCCATTGTCTGGGATGTGGGAGGGGCACCGTGGGTTGGGAAGGATATTGAGATGTCTACTACCTATTCTGTCCTCTGCTGGATTAACAATCACGTAGGGAGGACAGTTCACTACCTATGTGAAGAAATGCTTCCTGACATCACCTCAAATGGCCCAACTCCATTTTTTAAGAGAACTTGTTTTGAACTTCCCCATTTAGAAACATAGAAAATAGGTGCAGGAGGAGGCTATTCGGCCCTTTGAGCCAGCACCACCATTCATTGTGATCATGGCCGATCGTCCCCTATCAATAACCCGTGCCTGCCTTCTCCCCATATCCCTTGACACCACTAGCCCCCAGAGCTCTATCTAACTCTCTTAAATCCATCCAGTGATTTGGCCTCCACAACTCTGGGGAAAAAAAGTTTTTTTCTCACCTCAGTCTTAAAGTACCTCCCCTTTATTCTAAGACTGTGGCCCCTGGTTCTGGACTCGCCAAACATTGGGAACATTTTTCTTGCATCTAGCTTGTCCAGTCCTTTTATAATTTTATATGGGGAAAACAGATTTTTTCATTACCCCAGTGTACTTTAATTGTCCAAAACTCAGCAGGTACCTCAATCTCTTAATGTACTATGGTTAAAAAAAAACACAAATCTGGTCTATGCAACATACTCTCTTTAATTAAACATTCTGGGGTCAGTGCCATTACTACGCCTTATTTATTTACATAGCTCTGAAGCCTATAATTCAGCTTCAGTTGTATTACTTGTATTTTACACAATGAATTGGTTATTATGACTTTTTGAACTATAATTTTATCCTCCGTACATAGCCTTTAACTTCGAATAGGTCAGTCAACTATCACATTTGTTTTTTTTGCCATCATGTTGACATGGCAGATGTGTCATAGTTACATAGTTATGCAGCAGATACAGGCCTTTCAGCCCAATTTATCATGTTGACTGTGAAGTCTATTTACGCTACTCCTGTTTGCCTGCATTAGGCCTAGATCTTTCTACTTTCCTATCCAAGAGTCAAGAGAGTTTTATTGTCATATGTTCCAGATAGAACAATGAAATTCTTACTTTCTGCAGCACAACAGAATATATAAACATACACTGTAAACAATATGATAAACGAGAGAGAAAAAAAAGTTCAGTGTGTGTATATATACCCATACTCACTAGTACTCATGCGTGTGCGCGCACGCGCGCACACACACACACTCAAAACATACAATAGTAGTGCAATAATAATAGTAATAATAGTCTATTGTAGTTCAGAGCTTATTTGAGGTTGTAGTGTTTAATAACCTGATGGCTGTCGGGAAGAAGCTGTTCCTGAACCTGGACCTTACAGTTTTCAGGCTCCTGCACCTTCTTCCTGATGGCAGTGGTGAATGAGTGTGTGGCCAGGATGGTGTGGGTCTCTGATGATGCTAGGCAGCGACTCTGATAAATCCCTTCGATGGTGGGGAGGTCAGAGCCCGTGACTTTTTGCAGTCTCTTCCGCTCCTGGATGTTCAAGTTGCCAAACCAGGCCATGATGCAACCAGTCAATATGCTCTCTACTGTACACCTGTAGAAGTTCAAGAGAATCCTCTTTGACATACCAAATCTCCTTAATCTTTTCAGAAAGTAGAGGCGTTGATGTGCTTTATTTATAATTGCATCAGTGTGCTGGGTCCACGAAAGATCTTCGGAAATGTGCACTCCAAGAAATTTGAAGTTTTTGACTCTCTCCACCATCCTGTTGATATAAACTATAAATCTTTCCTCTTCCAAAGTCCACAATCAGTTTATCAGTTTTACATTGAGAGCCAGGTTGTTGTACTGGTAACATTTGGTCAATCAGTTGATCTCACTTCTATACTCTGATTCATCACTATCTGTAATTCGTCCAACAATGGTGGTGTCGTCGGCAAACTTGAAAATGGAGTTCTCAGTCATGAGTTTAGAGTGAGCAGAGCAGGGGGCCTGAATGCTGAATGTCTTTGTCATTACCCTATCCACCTATGTCGCCATTTTCAGAGAGCGACGAACTTCACCCCAAAGTCCCTCTACATCAACACACCTGAGAATCCTGCCATTTATTTAGTGTTTGATACCCCCAACCTGCATTACCTCACACTTGTCTGACTTAAATTTCATCTACCACCACTCCATGCTACTTTCTATGATCTATGTCCATCTGTATCCTTTCCCTATCTTTGCTGTCTACTACACCACTAATCTTGCTAATGAGTTCAGTTACGTAATTTATGATGAATAATTACAGTCCAGCACCATGCCAGGGTTACACACTTGCAGTCAGAAAAACAACCCATTGACCAGTCACCTCTGCTTCCTATTGGCAAACAAATTTCAGATCAAGTTTGCCAACACACCTTTAGTGCCTTGTGCCAGGGCCTGTCTACTGTATAGAACTTCGTTAAAAATCTTGCTAAAATCCATATAAATCACATGGTGTGCAGGGAGGTATAGAAACCATAGAAATTAGGTGCAGGAGTAGGCCATTCGGCCCTTCGAGCCTGCACCGCCATTCAATATGATCATGGCTGATCATCCAACTCAGTATCCCGTACCTGCCTTCTCTCCATACCCCCTGATCCCCTTAGCCACAAGGGCCACATCTAACTCCCTCTTAAAAATATAGCCAATGAAGTGGCCTCAACTACCCTCTGTGGCAGAGAGTTCCAGAGATTCACCACTCTCTGCGTGAAAAAAGTTCTTCTCATCTCGGTTTTAATTCTCATCTCGGTTTTAAGTATCATTAGTAGCCGAAAACACACAGATCAAAGGAAATATTATTGTACAAGTAGAACTTGTTTGTAACTGGTAGTGTTTAAATATTGGCCTAAAAAATCAAAAAGCCTCAAAAAGTAGGTCCACAGGCACTCAACACATAGCGATGCACTGTTCATTCTTAAGAATTTCAATGGGCCAAACTTTCATTTGATTTGTGTGGAAATAAATAATTATTTCAATGACCTTTGTCAGGTGTAAAAAAAGAATAATAGGAAGTCTTGGAAGAAAATTAGATGCATGTTGCTGCCAGTATTTTGATTGATTACAAATTATGGTTCCGAATTCTAGATTTTCTTTTGATAGGTTTATTGATATCATTGTTGTGTATACTGAGATACAGTGAACAATCTTGTTTTGTGTGCTATCCAGATAAAATATCCACAATCAAACAGAACCATACTTAGGTATAATAGGTAGTGCAAAAGAGAAAGGAAACCGAGTCCAAAATATAGTGCAGGTACCAAGACTGCAACAGGATAGATTGAAAGATTGTGAAAATATCATTGGCTTATATGAGGTACATTCAAGAGTCTTATAACAGCAAGGAAGAAGATGTTCTTGAATCTGATGGAATGGGCTTTCTTGCTTTTATAGTTTCTACTTGATGGGAGAGGGAATGATTAGGGTGTAAGAGGTCCTTGATTATGTTGGCTGCTTTCCTGAGGCAGTGTGAATGGTAGATAGAATGAATAGAGGGAAGGCTAAATTGTGTCATGTACTGGGCTGGATCCAAACATCTCTGCAAATTCTTCCTGTCTTGGGCACAGCAATTGACAAAACCAAGCTGTGATGCCTCCCAGTAGAGGAGTTGGTGTGCTTTCTTGTCCGTAGCATCATTGTGTTTAGACCAGGACATATTGTTGATGATATTTATGGCTAGGAACCTGAAGCACACTGGCCATCTCCTCTTCATTCCCATTGTAGACTCGAGCATGTACTACACCCAGTGTTCTGAATTGTATGACTAGCAGCTTTGTTTCATTGACATTGAGGGAGAAATTATGATATTGACATCATGTAACTAAGCTCTCTATCTCCTTCCTGTACTCCATCTCATCATTGTTCGAGGTGCGACCTACTGTGATGGAGTCATCTGCAAATTTGTAAAGAGCTGAATTTGACCAAATATTGTGAGTGTAGAGGTAGTATAGTAAGGGGCTGAGAATCCTCGGAGGAACACCACTGCTGGGAATTATCCTGGAGTATGTTTTGTTGCCTTTCCTCACTGCTTTTGGTCTATAGATCTGGTACACATACCTTGGAGTGTACCTGGACAGTAAACATAAACATAGAAACATAGAAAATATGTGCAGGAGTAGGCCATTCGGCCCTTCGAGCTTGCACCGCCATTCAATATGATCATGGCTGATCATCCAACTCGGTATCCTGTACCTGCCTTCTCTCCATACCCCCTGATCCCTTTAGCCACATGGGCCACATCTAACTCCCTCTTAAATATAGCCAATGAACTGGCCTCAACTGCCTTCTGTGGCAGAGAATTCCAGAGATTCACCAATCTCTGTGTGAAAAATGTTTTTCTCATCCCGGTCCTAAAAGATTTCCTCCTTATCCTTAAACTGTGACCCCTTGTTCTGGATAAACTGGACCGGTTCAAGAACGCTGAGGCCTTGTACAAGAAGGGACAGAGCTGCCTGTACTTTTTGAGAAGGCTCCACTCCTCCAATGTCTGCAGTAAGATGCTGCAGATGTTCTACCAATTAGTGATAGCCAGTGCCATCTTCTTCGCTGTTGTGTGCTGGGGCAGCAGGGCGAAAGCTGTGGACGCCAATAGGATCAACAAGCTCATCAGGAAGGCTAGTTCCGTCCTGGGGGCGGAGTTGGATTCATGAAAGGTGGTCTTGGAGGGGAGGATGCTCATCAAATTGCAGAGCGTCCTGGCCAACACCGCTCACCCCCTCCATGACACACTGGTCAACCTAAGGAGCACCTTCAGCAACAGACTGGTTCCACCAAGATGCAGGACAGAACGCCACAGGAGATCATTCTTCCCTGTGGCTATCAAACTGTACAATTGAGACTGTTCCCCCCCCCCCCCTCTCCGTCACCAATCTTTTCACATCACCAATCCTTTCCACTCGTCACTTTAATTTCATGTTTCATGTACTTTGTGTTTTTTATGATTGTTAGCAGATCAATTTCTCTCCTAGGATAAATAAAGTTCTATCGTATTGTAAGTCAAGTATTCAGTTGCAGAGGCGAATAAACATCCTCCTGAATATTCTCAGCTTCTGTGTCCAGGAGATTGGAGATGAGTTTGTTTGGAATTATGGTGTTGAAAGCAATGCTATAGTCAACAAGTAGATGTCCTTGTTATCCAGATGTTCCAAGGATGAGTTTGGACAGTTGCGACAGTAGGCAAATCGCAATGGATCAAGGTTGTCTGGGAAACTGGAGTTGATGTGTGCCACGATCTGTCTCTCGAAGTACTTCATGATGGTAGATGTCAGAGCCACTGGTTGATAGTGATTCAAAAACATGCTACCTTACCTTTCTTTGGAACTGGGATGATAGTACTCTTCTTAAAAAAAGCGGGAATCTCTGAATAGAGTAGAGAGAGGTTAAAGACGACTGCAAATATTCCTGCCAATGGGTCCGCCCGGTTTCTGAGGACACGACTGGGGACTCCATCCAGGCCAATTGCTTTCCACAGATTTGCTCTAAGGAAGGCCTTTCTGATGTCTGCAATGTTGACTGTGAGTACAGGTACTTTTATGGGAAGGATGTAGAATAGAAATGGAGGACATTTAAAGGGGAAATTTTAAGAGTACAGAATCTTTACGTTCCTGTTCGGTTGAAAGGAAACAGTAAAAATTGGAAAGAGCCCTGGTTTTCCAGGGAAATTGGACATCTTGTTCGGAAAAAGAGGGAGATCTACAATAATTATAGGCAGCATGAAGTAAATGAGGTGCTTGAGGAGTATAAGGAATGTAAAAAGAATCTTAAGAAATAAATTAGAAAAGCTAAAAGAAGATATGAGGTTGCTTTGGCAAGAAAGGTGAAAGTAAATCCAAAGCTATATTAATAGCAAAAGGATAACGAGGGATAAAATTGGTCCATTGGAGAGAAAGAGTGGACAGCTATCTGCAGAGCCAAAAGAGATGGGGGAGATATTGAACAATTTTTTTCTTCGGTATTCACCAAGGAGAAGGATATTGAATTATGTGAGGTAAGGGAAACTAGTAGAGTAGCTATGGATACTATGAGTTTCAAAGTAAAAGAAGTACTGACACTTTTGAAAAATATAAAAGTGGATAAGTCTCCAGGTCCTGACAGGATATTCCCTAGGACATTGAGGGAAGTTAGTGTAGAAATAGCCGGGGCTATGACAGAAATATTTCAAATGTCATTAGAAATGGGAATAGTCCCCGAGGATTGGCGTACTGCGCATGTTGTTCCATTGTTTAAAAAGGGTTCTAAGAGTAAACCTAGCAATTATAGACCTGTTAGTTCGACTTCAGTGGTGGGCAAATTAATGGAAAAGATACTTAGAGATAATATATATAAGTATCTGGATAAACAGGGTCTGATTAGGAACAGTCAACATGGATTTGTGCCTGGAAGGTCATGTTTGACTAATCTTCTTGAATTTTTTGAAAAGGTTACTAGGAAAATTGACGAGGGTAAAGCAGTGGATGTTGTCTATATGGACTTTAGTAAGGTCTTTGACAAGGTTCCTCATGGAAGGTTGGTTAAGAAGGTTCAACTGTTGGGTATAAATGCAGGAGTAGCAAGATGGATTCAACAGTGGCTGAATGGGAGACGCCAGAGGGTAATGGTGGATGGTTGTTTGTCGGGTTGGAGGCAGGTGACTAGTGGGGTGCCTCAGGGATCTGTGTTGGGTCCTTTGTTGTTTGTCATGTACATCAATGATCTGGATGAAGGTGTGGTAAATTGGATTAGTAAGTATGCAGATGATACCAAGATAGGGGGTGTTGTGGATAATGAAGAGGATTTCCAAAGTCTACAGTGTGATTTAGGCCATTTGAAAGAATGGGCTGAAAGATGGCAGATGGAGTTTAATGCTGATAAATGTGAGGTGCTACACCTTGGCAGGACAAATCAAAATAGGACGTACATGGTAAATGGTAGGGAATTGAAGAATGCAGTTGAACAGAGGGATCTGGGAATAACCGTGCATAGTTCCTTGAAGGTGGAATCTCATATAGATAGGGTGGTAAAGAAAGCTTTTGGTATGCTAGCCTTTATAAATCAGAGCATTGACTATAAAAGCTGGGTGTAATGTTAAAATTGTACAAGGCATTGGTGAGACCAAATCTGGAGTATGGTGTACAATTTTGGTCGCCCAATTATAGGAAGGATGTCAACAAAATAGAGAGAGTACAAAGGAGATTTACTAGAATGTTGCCTGGGTTTCAACAACTAAGTTACAGAGAAAGGTTGAATAAGTTAGGTCTTTATTCCCTGGAGCGCAGAAGGTTAAGGGGGGACTTGATGGAAGTCTTTAAAATGATGAGAGGGATAGACAGAGTTGATGTGGACAAGCTAGGGGTAACATGAGGGGGAACTTCTTTACTCAGAGAGTGGTAGTGGTGTGGAATGAGCTTCCAGTGGAAGTGGTGGAGGCAGGTTCGTTGGAATCATTTAAAAATAAATTTGATAGGCATATGGATGAGAAGGGAATGGAGGGTTATGGTATGAGTGCAGGCAGGTGGGACTAAGGGAAAATAATTGTCCGGCACGGACTTGTAGGGCCGTGATGGCCTGTTTCCATGCTGTAATTGTTATATGGTATGGTACTCCAAAAGCTATTTGGGAGGGTGGCAGAATTTTGTTTCCCCTCTGATCAATGCAATTAGCTCACCTGGGAGGGTTGCGATATTGCTCATTTACGCTGTCTGACATTGCTAGGTCTGTTAAGGCATGCAAACCATGCCACAATCGACGGGTGTCCGTGTGGTTATACCGATCTCTAGCTGGGTCTGGAATTTTCTATTGGATTACAAATGACAATGATGATTCTGCATAGATGGCAGTAAATAAAGTCATTCATATACTGTAAATGCAAATGCTCTTCAAACTAACTGTTCAAATGATTTATATATAGTCTCTTAAGAATGATAAACCGGAACTGTTTGCCTCAGTCTGAGACAAATTATGTATCGTTTTGACCTGGTGGAGTTACTGTAATACATCCTTAATGCCAACACAATTTAGGATTTAAAATTAAAAATATATAGGAATATTGAATTTGATAAACAATTGAAAAAGTAATTTCGACCAATTTTAAAATAAACACCATTATAATTACTTTGTCTGTGGTATCAAGGAAAGGTATTATGTCCTTTCTGCACACTTTTCAAGTCAAATCAATGCTTTTATTTTTTGCAGGTTTGTGTGGAGGAAGTTCTTCTGGCAAAACCACAGTGGCTAACAAGATTATTGAAGCTTTAGATGTTCCATGGGTGGTTCTACTTTCTATGGATTCCTTTTATAAGGTAGAATAGCATTGTTTGCATTGGATGCTTTTTAAAGTTATGTGGTATTTTAGTACAGGTACACAACCTTTTATCCGAAAGCCTTGGGACCAGACACTTCTCGGATTTCGGAATTTTTCGGATTTCGGAATGGAAGATTTTTAGCGTAGATTAGGTAGGTAGCGCGGGCGGCTTCAAAAGTCTGGAGCGGCTGCCTCCTCCCCAGAGACCGGGGAATCATTGTAAATCATTGCTTAAATGTTAGTCAGTTAGTTTGGAGGGATTTTATGTGGGGGGGTGAAGGGGGAAACGTTAATTCTTAGTCCCTTACCTGGTCGGAGAGGCGAGGAGCGGGCAATGCCTTACCGGGTCGACGTGCAGTAAGCTCCGGAGCGCTGTGGCCGCCGACTCCCAACATCGCGGAGCTGGGGCTGCGGGCGTCCGGTCGCGGGCGGCGCTGGATTTGGAGCGCCGCACAGCCAGGGGTAGAGTTGCCGGGGTCGGAGCTCCAACCGGCGCCGCCCGCGGCCGGACGCCCGCAGCCCCAGCTCCGCGATGTTGGGAGTCGGCGGCCACAGCGCTCCAGAGCTTACTGCACGGCGACCCGGTAAGGCATTACCCGCTCCCCGCCCCTCCGACCAGGTAGGGGACTAAGAATTAAAGTTTCCCCCTTCACCCCCCTCCCCCCCCCTTCACATAAAAACCCTCCAAACTAACTGACTAACATTTAAGCAATGATTTACAGATGTTTAAGTGTCTCCCCGGTCTCCGGGGAGGAGGCAGCCGCTACAGTAGTACGGACCTGGGTTGACCGTGGGTCGTTTCGGGTCAAGTTTGGCGCCAAACGCAAGCTTTGGTGTGCAGACGACATCCTGGAAAAAATGTCCGGTTTTCGGAGCTTTTCGGTTTCCGGAATTTCGGATAAAAGGTTGTGCACCTGTATAGACTTTTCATAAGATCGTGTGATAGGAGTAGAATTAGGCTATTCGGCCCATCAAGTCTATTCCGCCATTCAATCACGGCTGATCTATCTCTCCCTCTTAACCCCATTCTCCTGCCTTCTCCCCAGAACCTTTCACATCGGTACTAATTTTGTACCTATTTTGATGGGACTACTAGTTAAAACTGTTCCTTTTCTTACTTGATGTTCCTTCATTTCATTATTTAATACGATAAGAAATGAATTGTTATTCAGCAAATGTCATTCTGCATTGATTTCAATTTGTGCTGTCTCCTCGTTCATCTCTTTCTTCCAAAAACATTTTTTTTTCTTAAACTTTTATTGCATTGGGTTTATATGGTGAGTTAATCCACTGTCTTGTGTTTGAAGCATTTATCTGAATTCCCTATTTACTGACTTTTGATATGTTCTATTTTTTGAACTAATTATTTAGGCTGTGGACCGAGCATCGAAAATGTGCCTAGATTTTAACTTTCGTGACTCATGTCTGGGAACGACTTGAAATTTAGTGAACCCCACTGACTTGCAGTGGGCAGAGTGGGGGTCACGGCCATAGTGGAACTGGGACAGTGCCTGGCTGGGGGAAGGCTAAGGCATCTTCCACGAGAAGAAAATGCCTGACCCTAACTCGCTCCCCCTTCCAGAGCTGCCCACGGCAGGAGCTGGAGCCGCTTTGGATCCGGCTGTGGGCTCCGTACGTGTGGCCGCTCAGCGCGTCCACCTCGGCCAGCATGCCCTTCTGGATCATCATGGTGGTGATGGTAGGGAGCAGCACTGCCCTGCACGCTGCCCGGGCTGCGTTCAGCACCCCCATAGTGCCGGTTCCGTCAGTCCATCCGCTCGCTGCAAAACCGACCTACCGACAGCCTGACCGATCCTTCTCAGCACTCACCGGCCTAGCGACAGCCCGACCGATCCTTCACAGTATCTATGGGCCGGCCTGACAATCCGACCGACTCCTCGTAGCTTCCACAGGCCGGCCTGACAGCCGACCGACTCCTCGCAGCATCCACGGGCGGGCCCGACAGCCCGATCGACCCCTTGCAGCACTCACCGGCGGCCGGACAACCCGACTGATCCTTCATAGCATCCACCGGCCCACCGACAGCCCGACTGACTGACTGATCGACTGACCGACCCTAATCCTAATCCTAACCCTAGCTCTACATTTTTATTTATCATTTTTATTTAACAGTTCACATCATAACTTTACAAAGATAAATCAATTCTAAAACAAAATTATCAGCAAGGTTATCATTACCTTTATTCCTTCGAAACCATGCTATTTTGATGTAATTAGGAGGCAGCCATGATCCCAGAGTGCTCGCTGCCTAGCTACCATGAAACAAAGCGCGTGATTGGTCAATTGGCGCCCGATGCAATGTCAAATGTGCATTGATTGGATAATTACTACTCTGAAAATATGAGGGTTTTCTCATATTTTAAAAATATGTGCAGGTTTTGGTCATGACGAGTTTCAGGTATCTTCTATATTACTAAATCTCTGATCTTGATTGCTTTTGGCCGACTGTGCTGCGATTTCCGAGAGAACGCCGCCACCTACGGCCGTCATTTTTGGCCACCTCACTCAGAGCCTCCCTCCGCCGTATGAGTGCGGATTTATTTTTCCGTCGATGAAAAATTAGAGAGATATTAATGTTTTTACAAAATTCCGCATTCTCTCTGCTGCCCCCGCTGGCGGCAGGGGGGGGGACTATAAAACCAGGAAGTGTCGTGCCTCACTCAGTCTCTGCCAGACCCAGGAAGCGAGAGGGTCTGGCAGAGACTGAGCTGCGAATAACATTGAACGCACGTCTACTCCACGGTGAGTCCCTTCGATGCGGCTGTAAAGCGGCTACAGCCCTTTTTAACAAGTTTGTGTTCAAAAAATGAATTTTGGTTGTCGGGTGTCTGCAGCCCAATTGTTTTCCTTGGCTTGGCTTTTAAAATCGTTGCAACAGTTGGATGCCTGCCCAAGCATCCATACGGCCCACAATGTCTATACTTGCCCTCTGGAAACCAGTACCTTCGGCCCGCAACACCCATTCTAGTGCAACAGACAGCCCCCCCCCCCCCCCCCCCCACTGGTGAGCAGTATTTGAATTGGTGGAGAGGTGGAATATTGTGTTGGTGACCAGCCCTCCTGTGTGATGCTGGGACACAACGGGTCCCACTTAATCTAGTGATTCCTATATGTTTACACAATATGTTAAAAATTCAGGTAGTTATGTGATTTGGGTCACACACTTAAACGAAAAAGCACCTCGGCCCACACCCTAATTAGGATAAACATTTTAGTGGGTTTAATTTTTTGAAGGTAATTTAATAAAGTTGGAGATTCTTCTTTGACAATAGAGTTGATGAAGGGTATTCCCATCCATATAGAGCTGTTGAAGCCGGGATAGATAATTCTGCAGGTTATGGGCAAGTTAAAACTCATGGGGAGCAGGCTGGAAAATGCAGTGGAATTCGAGATTGAATGCACCATAAAATTACTGAATGGTGGAGAAGGTTCAAGGCTGCTTCTACTTACGTATGTTCGTGTGTTCTTCTCTTACATTACTTCTAAGTTTCTTTCTGTAACTAAACAACCTTCCTCATCTTGCCTAAATTTAGATTTCTAAGGTCAGCTCCCACCTTGATTGCTGTGGTGTGTGGTCGGGTGTGATCCAGTTAACGTCTTAATAATACCAATATTTTTTCTCATGATCTGTAAGATTAACGATTTTTTGCCATGTTTAATTTGTATAATTTGTAATTTCCAGGTCCCATGAGCTTTATTGCTCAATTAATCACTATATTCGGCTTACAAATATCACTTCTGACAATTATTTTATATTATCCTGGCTAATTTTATATTTCAACAATCTTTGGCTTCCTAATTAGTCTATGACTTTTTTGCCCACCTATTATCTTCAACATAAAATCGTACATATCTTAGTTTCTGATGTTTAATGGTTCTCTGAAACCCTTATACCGATAATGGTTTTAATTAACTTGAAATAATTAATTACTTTCTCGATGTGTGCTTCATTTGTCTGTGGTTTGTTAATATGTACATAAGGACTAAGGCCCTGATTTTATGATGCATTTGGTAATGGTTTAATTATTTTATTTTCATTGACAGGTATTGAACAAGGAGGAACAAGAGCTAGCTGCCAAAAACGAATATAATTTTGACCACCCTGATGCCTTTGATTTTGACCTGATCATACATACACTGAGGAAGCTGAAGAAAGGCAAGAGTGTGAAGGTTCCAGTTTACGACTTCACCACACACAGTCGAAGAAAGGACTGGGTAGGCTTTAAGAGTCGGTGTTCCTTATTTTATAGAAATAAATTAGAGCAGCAATAGCTGAATGGCCCCTTGAGTTCCGCCATTCAATACGATTGCAGAAGGTTGATCTGATATTGGTCGCAGTTCCATTTTCCTACCTCTTCCCCATTCCTCTGACTCCCTTGTATGCTAATTCTCACCCTTCAGATATGTTGACTAATTCAGCCTCCACAGATCTTTGGGTGAAGACTTTAAACAACTCACAATCTGTGGAGCAGAAATGCCTTTTTGTTTAGAAAGAGTTACCACTTATTTTAAACCAACTCCCTAATTCTACATTCCACACAAGAACAAAAAATCCTATCAGTACCTTCCCTGTCAAGTCTGCTTTGTATCATCAGTGTTTCTGTAAAATCATCTCTCATTCATCCATTGAGTATAGGTCCAGCCTACAAGGTTATTTCTTGTAATATAATCCCTTAATCTCAGGAACCAACTAAGTTCTCACTAAATCACTAAAAAGAACCAACTAAATTTCACTGAACTGTTAGCAATGCTTATATATTCCATCTTAATGTTAAGAACAGAACTATGCACAGCACTCCATGCATGGTACCTGCAATGTACTGATTGATTGTGGTCAGACTTTTCTGTGTTTACGGGGGAGGGAGGAGGGGGAGGGGTTGGTTTGAGGCTAATTACTTAAAATTGAAGAATTCAATGTTCATACCCCAAGTAGAATATGAGGCTCAAATGGTTTTTGATGCTTTTTATAATAGGGCTATAGCAACATTGATGGCCATTCTCACCTGGCTGCAGAAACACAATATAACTGAAGATTTCCAATTACTGCCTATCAACATGAGCAGACATTCACCATTACTTTTAAATTCTGGCTATTTTTCCTTGTATGGAAATGAGTTGCTTTGCCTGCTTTTTGAAAAGTTTTGCATTTAAATTTGATGCTACACAGCCAAAACAGAAATCTTGATAATGTAGGATACGGATTTATGATAGAAAATTGCTATTGTCTGAATTTTTTGGTTAATGAGGACTGCGAGGGTGGTAGTAGCCCTCGGATTATATAATTAAATAATTGTGGTATGATTTTTTTTTTCCCTTGTTCAAAATTGTCTGTGTAAAATAAAAAACGTAACCATGACATTGCCAGATGCACTTAAATTTATATTTCAAGTGTTGATGCAAATTCCACTGAAGTTTTTGAATTTTAATTTGGAGTGACTAAGTAAATACAATTATGTTTTCATTACACATTTTTTTCACCGGATGTAGATGTTGCTGGAAATGCCAGACTTTATTCTCCAAATGTATAAATAGTTTATCATTTATACTCTTTGCTTGCTTGTTGGTGTTTACCAAGAATCGAGTGTCTAATTGTCATATGTACCAACAATAAACTTATTACTTGCACCAGCATAACAGGCGTGTAAGCATAGTAATAACATAATAAACATAAATTCAGCAAATTATTAACCCCAATATTAGTGCAAAAAAAATCCCACAATCTTCAATGCAACCAAAGATAGTTCATAGTTGTGCAGTGTTCAATAGCCTGATTGTGTTGGGAAGAAGCTATTCTTGAAACTGGTGGTCACGGTTTTCAGACTTCTATATCTTTTTCCGACAGTAAGAATGGAATGAGAGCGTGGTTAGGGTGGTGTGGTCTTTGATAATATCAGTTTACTTTTTGAGGCAGCGCTTTCCAGGACATCCCTTTAGTGGTGGGGATGATCTGATCCCAATTTGCTGCTGCTTATTACTTTGTTCATGGTTAAATCTAATTTTATCAAAATCGGAAGCTCGGATCTTGCACTCACAGAATAAAAAATGCTCAAAGGATTTTCAACAGTATTTTTCTAAAGGAATTCTTATGTAAGCTAACTCATGGTACCAAGACAGACTTTGGTGCTCTTTCCCAAAAAAAACTCTGTTGCAAGAGTGAATGGAGAACACCTTCACCAAGTTTTACACTGAAGAGTCAAGAGTGCTTTATTGTCATATGTTCCAGATGGGACATTGAAATTCTTACTTGCTGCAGCACAACCGAATATGTGAATATGTAAACATAGTACATAATGGGGGAAGAGAGAAAAAAAAGAAAAAGAAAGAAAAGAAAGAAAGAAAGCTGATGAATTAGCAGGCTGATGAATT
This sequence comes from Leucoraja erinaceus, assembly GCF_028641065.1. Taxonomy (NCBI): domain Eukaryota; kingdom Metazoa; phylum Chordata; class Chondrichthyes; order Rajiformes; family Rajidae; genus Leucoraja; species Leucoraja erinaceus. Next base: position 45,808,837 of record NC_073381.1, read on the forward strand.
AATTGACACTTGGGTGAACCTCCTGTAAGTGATATTAACATGCCTATGTGCAATGCTCTGAATTTATCATCTAATTTGCACGCCGAGCCACGGAGAATAATTTCAATGAGATGAAATTTCAGTCTGATTCTACAGAGTAATTTACTATGCCATTAAGAGCAATGGTGAATCTTTGGAACAGCAAGTTCTTTTGATGAGAATCATATATTTCAACTTTTTGTTGATTTAGAAAATCCTGAAACTTGATAGCATGTTTTCTTTATGTTGTTAGTTCCCAAACAATCATTAATTTAGTTTAGTTTAGTCTATTGTCACGTGTAACAAGGTACAGTGAAAAGCTTTTGTGGGATAACCAGTCTACAGACAATACATGATTACAATCTATCCATTTACAGTGTAGAAATAGATGATAAGGCAATAACGTTTAGTGCAAGGTAAAGCCAGCAAAGTCCGATCAAGGATAGTCGGAGGGTCATCAAAGAGATAGACAGTAGTTCAGCACTGCTCCCTTCAGCACTGGTTGTGGTAGGATGATTCAGTTGCCTGATAACAGCTGTGAAAAAAAACTGTCCCCAAATCTGGTGGTGCGCTTTTTCACACCTATACCTTTTGCCTAATGGGAGAGGGAAGAAGAGGGAGTGGTCTGGGCTGCGTCCACAATTCGCTGCAATTTCTTGCGGTATTGGATGGAGCTGTTCCCAAACCAAGCTGTGATGTATCCTGATAAAATGCTTTCTATGTTGTAAAAGTTGGTGAGAGTTGTAGGGGACATGCCAAACTTCCTCAGCCTTTTTAGAGGCATTGGTGTGCTTTCTTGGTCGTTGCTTCAATATGGGTGGTCCAGGAGAAGTTGTTGGTGATATTGACTCCTAGGAATTTGAAGTTTTCAACCATCTCTACTTCGGCACCGTCAATGCAAACTGGGATATGTGTACCTCTTCACTGCCTGAAGTTGATCACTATCTCCTTTGTCTTGCTGACATTGAGAGAAAGGTTGTTGTCTCGACACCAGGACATAAGGTACTCAGTCTCCTTCCTGTACTCCGTCTCATCATTATTTGATGTCCGGCCCACAATGGTGGTGTCATCTGCAAATTTGAAAATTGAATTAGATTTGTACATGGTTGCACAGTCGTGGGTGTACCAGGAGTAAAGAAGGGGGCTGAGAAGGCATCCTTGCGGAGCCTTTGTGTTGAGCATTATCGTGGAGGATGATTTGACCCCTATCCTCACTGATTGGAGTCTGTTGGTCAGGAAGTCGAGGATCCAGTTGCAGAGATGAGTGCTGACACCAAGTCCAGTGAGTTTGATGATAAGCTTGGATGGTATAATGGTATTAAAGGCAGAGCTGTAGTTATGAATAGGAGTTTGACGTAGGTATCTCTCTTATCCAGGTGTTCTAGGGATGAGTAGGGCTAGTGTAGGCGAACTGCAGTGGTTCAAGGCCGCTTGGTAGACTGGATTTACACGTGTTTATCCTCAAGAAGCCGATTCTAACCTCTGCTATAGTCACCCTGGGGAGAGGCACACTGGAATCTGAAGGGCCAAGTGAATAATTAACCGCCCTGTTGGCATTCTGCTCGAAGTGAGCATAGAAAGCATTCAGTTCTTCGGGTAAGGTCGCACTATCACCAATGATGTTGCCTGACCTTGCTTTGATGCCATTTATCTTATTCAGACCATGCCACATTCTCTGTGTGCCCGAGTGATTACACTGGGACTTAAGTTTGTCTCAGCATTGTCTCTTGGCATCCTTGATGGCTTGGCGGAGAGTGCAGCTGGCCTTCTTGTACTGTTCTGAATTTGACTTGTATGCAGCAAACCTGGCCTTAATCTGTGAATGTACCTCACGGTTCATCCATGGTTGTCAGCTCACATTCTTCCACGCACTTGCTGATGAAGTCAGTCACGACAATGGCATGCACATTCAGATAGACACTAATTCAGTGTCTATCTGGAGTAATTCAGCAGGACAGGCAGCATTTCTGGAGAGAAGGAATGGGTGACGTTTCGGATCTAGGCCCATATTCAGACTGGTTAGAGATAAGGGAAACAAGAGATATAATTGAATTGAATTGAATTTCCTTTATTGTCTATATCCTATATAGAAGATGAAGTAGAGAGATACTTATTCAGGTTAGCTGCAGAATCCCTGAATATGGACCAGTCCACTGACTCAAAGCAGCCACGCAAGATGTCATCTGTGTCCGTTGACACAATGTCCGTTAATAGCAATGTTACAAAATTTTGAGATTTAAAAAATCAAGTCTGTAATTTATCCCATCAGATAAAGCATAAAAAGAAGTTTAATTTGACACCTAATTCACTTTCATATCTTCAGTATTAAAACAGTTATGGCCATTTTTATACTCGTTAATTAGCATCTTGTTCCCTATTGCTTTTCCATTGACTTAACACAAAAGCTGTGATCGAGGATAGTTAAAAGCCCATAACTTTATTAAAAATTAAGAGAACTGAAATAAATTTTCAGTTATTATAGATTGAAGCATTCTGAAACGAATATGAAACAATCTTACTTGGATAACTTGAAATTAAAGCATATAATTAGTTAGTTACCTAATTGTTGCTAATTACAAAATTCAATTACTAGATCTAAACATCAATTAATTTCTTAAGAATAGATGAACATTTTTAAACAGCCTAAGTGTCCAAATAACATTCACACAAGAATTCACAATATAACATAATTTTTAAATCTCATTGTCATGGATTTATAGGCCAAATGGAAGGAATTTAATGTTTAATGCCTATAAATTAATGGCCATTTAAATCATCTTGCGAGTGGGTTTTTCTCGAACGCGATCAATTGGAACGTTGCGGTTGCGATGAATTTAAACCCCATATCAGTAGGAAAAATACTACCGGTTCATGGGTATGTGAAAAAAATCACCGCTTCGCAACGTAAAATGTGAATTAAAGGCATCTTAAGGAGCACTTTTATACTTAAAATAAACGGCTTTCTTCTACCTGTCCTGTACGTGAAATCCGTCCCCGTTGTCGGCGTTGACGGCTTTAGAAGCTGATTTTAAAATTACTCTAGCGCTGAACTTGTCGGTCGATTTAAAAAAAAAAAATACACAGAACGGCCGTCAGAACGATTCTTCAGCAAAAGCTTGCACTCCAACAAAATATAATCCAGGACAAGGTAGGAGAAACCCGCGTTTTAACCTCTTCGTCAGCCTCTTGAACAGCAAAAACAGCTTATTGGACTACTATCTGTCATAACAACAAACAGCAAGGAACGATATGCATAAGGCACCTTTTAGTCAACAAAAAAAAGCTGTGTTACATTTATATTGACTACACAACGTCAGTATCCAATCTGGAGGTTATAGTATTCAGTTTGTGTTTTAAACAGAGTTTTATACTTAAAGTCTTTAGTTGTAGAAAGTTAGTATTGTAAAGTTAGTATTACATTTTAACTTGAGTTTCTGCTTCTGAATTTTGGAAATTCAAACAAATGCTGACAAATTGTTATGAGAGGTTTGACTCCCAAGAAAATTACCTTGGTAAGGAATAAATTCTAAAACATTAAGGAATAATTGAACATCTATGTATTTTACTGACTATGATAGCATGTAATGTGAGCAAACATTGCAATGAAATTCAGTGTAATGATATTTGCATTTATAAATGTGACAGAAATTGAGAATTCATTTTTTGCTATGTTTAAACAAATTTATTTGCTAAAACATCGACACAGATCTTGTGTCTTGTGATTTTAAATATGGTTCTCAAGCCATCTCATAAATGTTGGTGTTTTGCACTGTGCATTTGTTTAGGGGAATGGAAACCGAGGAAAGTGATTGTGTATTTATAGACCATGGTTTAACCAACAAACCAAGTGAATTTTCTTGTCTATCCATTTCCATTAGATTTAATTAAATTTGAAAGTTGATGTTCCAAACACTCTTCCTTCATCAGACGATGACCCTCTTTTTTTTTTTTTTTTTGAGCCAAAATAAATACCTCAAAATTGAATTCTCTATAGGTTTGAATCTAATTGGTGACTGCAATATGTCTGTTTTTTTTCCCCCACAGAAAACTGTGTATGGAGCAAATGTTGTGATCTTTGAAGGAATTCTTGCATTTGCTAACAAGGAGCTTCTAAAGGTACATGATTTTCTTTTTGCTGTAATGTTTGAACAAAAACTCAAAAAATCATTGCATACTAACGTGTCAACCTTCAGCAGCAGCAGCAGCAGGCTGACTTTAATAATGTGAACATATGAAGCAATTGGGCGCAGTTCAATCTGTGGGAACTTGGTGAATGAGGCCAACTCTTTTGGCTGTGTCAAAGCCTCATTTAACAGTATGTTTATCTCTTATGTAAGAACTGGTAGCTTTGTAGCAAGACCAAGCCCTGTTGTAAAATGGTAGAAAAGTAAATTTGACTACAATTAAACTATATAATTCAATTCTGTCAGATGTTAAAATGAAAAAAGGTTACTGGTACTCATACTCAAAATTTATTAAAGGGTACGTTACCTCTTATATTATACACATTTTTAACTGTTTAAAAAAAAATTAAATTAAAAACCATTAAACAATCTCAATTTTAAAAAACTGGAAATGCTAATATATCCCATCGTTACCTGTAGTCATTCTTCTAAAGGTAGGTTCTAAACTGGCCTAATTAACTTAGACATTAGTTAGGTCATAAGAATAGCAGTAGAATTAGGTCATTTGGCCCATCAAGTCTACTCCGCCATTCAATCAAGGGTGATCTATCCCCCTCCTAGCCCAATTTTCCTGCCTTCTTCCTATCTCTGGCACTTGTACTAATCAAAAATCTATTTCTGCCATAAAAATATCCACTGACAGCCTCCACCGCCCTCTGACTAAATAAATTTCTCCTCATCTCCTTCCTAAAAGAACGCCCTTTAATTCTGAGGCTATTGCCTCTAGTCCCAGACTCTCCCACTAGTGGAAACATCCTCTCTACATCCACCTTTTCCAAGCCTTTCACTATTCTCTGTTTCAATTAGGTCCCCCCTTCGTGGCAAAAACAGGAAAGCAGACTATTATCTAAATGGTGGCCGATTGGGAAAGGGGGAGATGCAGCGAGACCTGGGTGTCATGGTACACCAGTCATTGAAGGTAGGCATGCAGGTGCAGCAGGCAGTAAAGAAAGCGAATGGTATGTTAGCTTTCATTGCAAAAGGATTTGAGTATAGGAGCAGAGAGGTTCTACTGCAGTTGTACAGGGTCTTGGTGAGACCACACCTGGAGTATTGCGTACAGTTTTGGTCTCCAGATCTGAGGAAGGACATTATTGCCATAGAGGGAGTGCAGAGACGGTTCACCAGACTGATTCCTGGGATGTCAGGACTGTCTTATGAAGAAAGACTGGATAGACTTGGTTTATACTCTCTAGAATTTAGAAGATTGAGAGGGGATCTTATAGAAACTTACAAAATTCTTAAGGGGTTGGACAGGCTAGATGCAGGAAGATTGTTCCCGATGTTAGGGAAGTCCAGGACAAGGGGTCACAGCTTAAGGATAAAGGGGAAATCCTTTAAAACCGAGATGAGAAGAACTTTTTTCACGCAGAGAGTGGTGAATCTCTGGAACTCTGCCACAGAGGGTAGTTGAGGCCACTTCATTGGGTATATTTAAGAGGGAGTTAGATGTGGCCCTTGTGGCTAAGGGGATCAGGGGGTATGGAGAGAAGGCAGGTACGGGATACTGAGTTGGATGATCAGCCATGATCATATTGAATGGCGGTGCAGGCTCGAAGGGCCGAATGGCCTACTCCTGCACCTAATTTCTATGTTTCTATGTTTCATTCTTCTAAACTCCAGCGAGTATAGGCTCAGTGCTGATAAACGCTCATCATAGGTTAACCTACTCGTTCCTGGGATCATTCTTGTAAACCTCTGGACCCTCTCCAGAGCCAGCACATCCTTCCCCAGATGTGGTGCCCAAAATTGCTCGCAATATTCCAAATGCGGCCTTACCAGTGCCTTATAGAGTCTCAGCCTTACATTCCTATTTTTGTATACAAGCCCTCTTGAAATAAATGCTAGCATTAAGTTTACTTTCGTTACTACCGATTCGACTTGCAGATTAACTTTTTTGGGAATCGTGCACCAGCAATTCCCAGTCCCTTTACACCTCCGATTTCTGGATTCTCATCTCATTTAGAAAATAGTCTACGCCTTTAATCCTACTACCAAAATGCCTGATTCCACACTTTGCTACATTATATTCCATCTTTAAAGTTGATCGCAATTTCAAGAATTATGCATTTGCATGTAAACGTCAGCAGCTATATGGGAAGTTGCCCATATTTTTCCTCAGAATATGGAGACAATAATAATGTGAATCTTTGAAAAGATTTGTTGAATGCCGAATGAATCCACACAAAGTAATTGAATTGTGTACATGCTGTATTTCAGGCTTATATTGCAGCTTTCATCATTGAGATATTCTTATTGCTGAGCTGTCTGCTATCCATTTTTTCTTTCAAAGGTGCTTTGTTGCAAAACAACATTGAATAAACACTCTAGTGTGATCAATATATTGAACCATATCTCCGTTTCGGTTCAAGAACTGAATTTTCAATTTTAAGAAATATATTCAAATCTGTTTTTGTTATCACAAAATCCAAACTTTGTTTTACCATTGCATTAATGTTAGACTATTATCCATTGCTACCGAAGAACATTGAGTTATTTTCCTTGCTGATAATTTTTGCAACACAGCCTTCAAATGGTAAATTCATTCTTTTAAAGTGAATTTCACATGTTTTAAATGATAAAAAGCATCAGCTTATGTTTGTAACATTTCACTGGCATTGAAATGTGTATTTTTAATTTATTTCTTCCATTACTGAAAATGAATGATATCACATTGTATACGTGCATGTTATAATTTCTGACCATCTGTATGCTTCTCAGGATAATATATGGGCTTTAGGTGAAATATTATTACCTTATTTGCATAATACCTAATTTGGTTTTTAAGAGGAGAATGTTAGAAGTAAAATAAATCAGAATAGTAAAGTAGCTGATGCCAGAAAAATAAGTGGTGACGTGAAAAAAATTTATTAGTTAATTGGTTGGTCCTCCACGTCCGTCCCCCCCGTTCCCCCCCCACTGTGTTATTGGGCAAGCATGGACTAAAAAAAATCGTAAGTAAAGAGTGTTTAATTGTCATATGTACTGACAACAGAACAATTCAATTCTTATTTGAAGTAGCATAATTGGCCGGTAACATAATACACATAAATAATATATAATAAATAGAAAATAATAAATTAATCTTTTAATAAATTAACATCCCGATACTACTGTAAAAAGAAATTCAAAGTGCAACCAAAAACAGTTGATAGTTTAAAGATTAAACTGGTAGGAAGTTCACAATAAAGGACAATAAATTCCATGGAACAAGTTTCAGTTAGATCTAAACTGCTATTTCAATCGATCAGGGCATAGTACAAGATGATAAAAGTTTTATTTGTGAGTAAATAGACATTTTGAAGGACCCATAGACATGATCGAACCCAGGTTTTCAAATGCTGCAAGTGCTGTAAGGCAGTAACTCTACCGCTGCGCCACCATGCCACATTATGTGCTGCCGATTTATCAGCTATGAAGGGGCAATGCTTGGAGAGAGAGCCATTTAAAGTGTTAATCCAGCACAAACCTGCGAAAGAAGACAGGCAGGTCATGCTTAGTGGGATTGGAGTGAAGGGAATGATCTAATTGAAATGATTTTGAAGAATGTCAGAGAAACTAGGAAGGAATGGATTTAAGATTTGAGTAGAATGATAGCCCAAGGCTTTTGCACAAGAGAAATTTCAGGAAAATCATCTAAAAACCTTGCATAAGTTTCCACATGCAATTTTATTCCATCACCTCCTGTTTTATCACTGCAGATGTTTCCAAATTATCAGGCTGTTCAGTTTGTAATGGATGAGTAGATATTTCCATTACCATTATATATTTTCCATTACCATGATATAGTTTCTACTGACTAATTATATGCAGCCAGTAGAAATGATTTCATGGTAATGTGAAGTAAAATGTGGCGTTTCATACATTGAAATGATGAAATTTTGTGTGTGTTTTTGTCTTTAGCTTTTAGATATGAAAGTTTTTGTGGACACTGACTCTGATATCAGACTTGTTCGACGCTTAAAAAGAGACATATCTGAGAGGGGTCGTGACATTGTTGGTGTTATCAAACAGTACAACAAGTTTGTCAAACCTGCCTTTGAACAGTACATAGAGCCAACAGTACAGCTTTCAGACATTGTTGTCCCTCGAGGTAAGAATTGGCTGCACATTTACCTGGATTTATGAACCTGCTGTTAGTAAAAAATTTTAAATGCAAGATTTTACAAGGATAAATGCTTGAATAATGGAAAACATATTTCAAAATTAATGTGCTCATCGTAATAACTGGTTATTACTCTATCAGGGATAGAGTAGCATTTTGACTACCGTATTTGTGAACTCTACTAACTTTAGAAATGTGATGGCCCCTTGCATATGGTCAAAATTTATCATCAAAGATAATGCAACATCGGCATGGAAATATTTTGTTAGTGTTAGTGCCTATGTCATGACTCACCTTATTATAGTTTTAGATCATGCCGATGACCAAGAGATCTTTCCCTGTTGTGCTAGCCACTATTGCTCAAACATGACCAAAATTTTGAAATGTAAATTCTAAAGTGCTGAGAGAAAAAAAAATCTCATTATACACTAAAAACTTGTTTAAACACTATTCCTGATATTGAAACGTAATGTATTTCCAAAAAATAAATTAATTTTTGTGTAATAATTTTACACTTTAAAATGCTGGAATACAAAGAAATTAAAAACATTTAAACTTAAATTATTTTAAAAGATGAATATCTGGATCACAACCACACATCCCCCTATTGAAAAACCTGACACTGACATCCAGCGTAACTGCTGAGAAACCGTAGGAAGTGTCTGCACATCCATTGGATATGCGTCATTAGTCTGGCCATACCTGTGGGAAAAAAAGGTGTGTACATCTGTATTTAATTAGTGGCCCTGAAGTCAAACATGAAAGTTTCTTTCTTTTCAGCTTTAATCATTTTAAAGTTGAATTAATGAATATTAAAACAGAAGTCAGTATATATATAGCGGTTGTATATCTATGCTGAATCTTCAATAAGTACTTAATGACTATAAATGTAGTGCCGTTTCCTGAAATTATGAGAGTGCCCTTTTAAAATGAAGGCATAATTTTTATCTAAAATGCCTCATTCTGTCAGCTCAGTTCTTTCTGGAAATGTAAATCTTTAGATTAAATAACTAAATTATGTAAATAATCACCAAGCATTAATTAAATCCCTGTATGTTTTGCTATTGAACTCTGGGGTTCCACAGCTATTCACAATTTATAGCAATGACTAAAAAAGGAAAATGGAACTAATGATTGCTAATGCATGGTTGCTAATGATTAAAAAAAAAAAACTAATTGGAAAGTGAGCTGTGCAAAAGGGTCAGATAGTTTTGAACAAACAGTGGCAAATACAGTACAACAACGAAAATGTAGGGTAAACATAACTGGGATGAAAATAATATTTTTTAAGCAGAAATAAATTAATAATGTTAGTATAAATGAAGAATCTTGGTGTGCTAGTGCATGAACATTTAACAATGATGGGGACACAAGACTGCAGTTGCTAAAATCTTCATCAAAAACAAACTGCTGGAGGTACTTAGCGGGTCAGGTGGCATCTGGGAAAGGAATGGACAGGTGACGGTTTGGATTGGGGCCTTTCTTCAGACTGATTCAATAAAGGTTTATTTTATCCTTGTAAATAGGGTGTTGATTTCACAGGCAGATCAGTATGCAGTAATGATATTTGGAAATCAAAAAATTACAGATGGTGGAAATCTAGTATTAAAAAACAGAAAACACTGGAAATACTCAGCAGATCAGGCTGCATCTGCGGAAAGAGATGCATTGATAATCTTTTGGAGCTTCAAAACCTCAGAGCTGGGAAAATGACGATAGAAGTATGTTAAACTGCATAGAATGATGGGGAAGTGGAGATGTCTTTGAAAAGGTAAAATCAGGTGATCATAGGTCATTTGGCAACATGTCAATGGGAGCAGTTGGGGAATAAGAACATAGAAAAAAGAAAGTAATGTTGTACAATGCAGAGCAGGAAGACATGCTTGATTGGTAAGGCTAAGCCTACCCTATGGAAAAAGAAATTGTCAATTTTGTTGGTCTCTGACACTTTATCAGAACTGTAAAGGAGAGAGGTGCAAGTTAATTTTCAGTAGGAGGGAAGAAGAGGGAAGAGCTTGTGATGTGACATACCTGAGAGAATGGGCCAAGATGAGAACAGTTATCAATGCATTGAGCTTCAAGGTTATAAAGTGATTGTTAATGGTAAGCAGGTAAGACATGGTGTAGGATAATAAAAACAATATGTAATAAAAAATAACAAAAAATGCTAGAAAGACTAAGAAAACATGAAAAAGTCATTTAAGCCTGTTCTGAATATTTGAGCAGTGTTCTAAATCTATGGAATTATCTGTCTTCAGAGCTATGGATGTCCAGATATTGAGTAATTTAAAACTGAGGTTGGTAAAATATGAAACATTAGGGGAATCTGAGAATGCAAGGATCAGCTGTCAAATTGGACAGACACAGGATTTGGCTGATAATGAATTACATATCGAGAGACTTAAAAAAAAATGTTTTTAAAAGCAATAACCACACAACCTGTATGCTGGATGTTGGCATTGTTTTTCTCTATAAACATTACATCACTTACCTCATACATACCAAGGTAACCTGTGCCTTTTGCTTATGTGGAGAATAAGTTCATAGGCCATTTTCACATAATATTCCCTTGAGCTAGAAGACCAGATTCATGGATACCTGTAGCCACCATAGTAGAGTTATAGAATCATACAGCGTAGAAACAGGCCTTTTGGCCCAATTTGCGCACACCAACAAACATGTCCCATCTACACTAGTCCCACCTGCTTGTGTTAGGCCCATATCCCTTTTTAGGGGGATATGGCCCATATCCCTCTATACCTATCCTATCCATGTACTAAGTACCGCATATTTATCTACCATATTTCAATTCTAAAAGATTATAGACAATAAACAATAGGTGCAGGAGTAGGGTGTTTGGCCCTTCGAGCCAGCACCGCCATTCAATGTGATCATGGCTGATCATCCACAATCAGTACCCCATTCTTGCCTTCTCCCCATATCTTTAATAGCTCTGTCTCATCATCGGCGGTCGCTCGAAACGAGTATGACTGTCCTCTTTTGGGAGGACGCCTGTGCATGACATTGTTTAACGTGGGGAGACTGGTGCACAGACAGCCACCACACGGTTCTTGACAGATCTGGGTCAGGATCCAGTGGCATGGGGTCCAAGATGACCAGGGAACCTTCCCAGCCGTTGTGATACTCCACTAAAGTCAGCCATCATTCTCTGCCTATTCCACCGTTGAGGTCTTGGTTGGATTGCTCTTTTGTCAGGGACCTCCCCCTCGACCTTACCGCCATGGGTGGCCCTACCAAGAGCAAAGATCCAGACAGCATTGCTCTCAGGATCTCGGGACCAAACAAACTTCTCCACCACGACAAGGTGACAATCCACGGAGAAGAAGAGCTCTGTCTAGCTCTCTCTTGAAAGCATCCAGAGAGATTGAAGTGAGGCTTGTAGCTTTAATACTTCATACAAAAGATTTTAGATCTGACTGGGTCTTATTTTTAGAAAAAAAATTAACACGTGAATCTCTCTATAATTTTTAGGTGGGGAGAACTTTGTTGCTCTTGATTTGATTGTTCAACATGTTCATAGTCAGCTGGAAAAGGTAGGCATGGAACAGGATTATTTTAGAGTATAATCACATTTGATTTTGTTTTATCATTTCTAGGTCCATATGCTTAACAAAAATGTTATTTTCTTGCATGCTTTTTATTTTGAAAAATTGCCTTAAAGTTTTTTCATTATTATTTATTTAAAATTATATTGTTACATTGATATATTTGCCAAGAGTATGTGCTCTGTTCATACCAATCTAGCCAAGCAGGAGACACCTAATATGATACAGCAATTGTGTTTGGCTATCTTACCAAATAAGATGCATTTCATTTCATAAAATTATACACTGAAATATTAATCAACGAGATGGCCAATATGCTCAATGCGTATTTCTCCTCTGTTTTTACTGTGGAGAAAGATAAGAGAACCAGGGATCTTGGGGCAGGCAATGGAAGTGTCTTGATGGCAGTCAGGGATGTGCTGAGGATCCTAACAACTATGAAAGTAGACAAATCTCCCTGGCCTGATCAGATATATAAGATCATAAGAGATAGGAGCGGAATTTGACCATTCGGCCCATTAAGTCCACTCTGCCATTCAATCATGGCTGATTTATCTCTCCCTCCAAACCCCATTCTCCTGCTTTCTCCCCGTAACCTCTGGCAGCCGTACTAATCAAGAATATCCGAGGACGCTGCGGAAGCTAGAGAAGAAATTGCAGGTTCCCCGGTTGAGATTTATGTCATTTTTAAATATAGGTGAGGTGCCAGAAGACTGGAGGGTGGAAAATATTGTGACTCTATTTAAGATGGGCTGCAAGGAAAAGCCTGGGAACTATTGGCCAGTGAGCCTCACATCTGTTGTCAGAAATTTACCAGACAGCATTATGAAGGATAAGATATACGTGCATTTACATGGGCAAGGGCTGATTAAGGATAGTCAGCACGGTTTTGTAGGTGGGAGATCATATCTCACAAATCTGATTGAGTTTTCTGAAATGTGATCCCGCATAGTAGGCTGCTCCGGAGATTAGATCGCATGTGATCAAAGGAGAGTGTAGGGGTTTTGCGTTTCCCTTTACTCCACTTCGGGCCCAACTGCCCGAGTTATTCTCTCCCTTGTCGGAGGGTCAAACGGCCACCACTCCACTCGAGCGGTTTCCAAGAGAGAGAATACAACAAAAGGGACCCCTAGGTTCTAGACCTCGGAATTATGGTGGGATATGATAAAAAAGGTTGAATTGACCAGAGTGTGCTGATGAGAGAAAACAGAAACCAAGATGGACTCAAAGCAAGTCTAAAATTTACAGATTTTATTAAACAATGAGAAATCAAATCTCACCAACACTACATAATACGTGGCTAAACTTATGCTTTAAACTAAGACTATGGACGGAAAACTATCGGGCACGTTGTCAAACTTACTTTACACAATTTTACCCCCCCTTTCCCTTTATCTTCTCAACCTCTATCCTATTTCGGGAATTTCACCAGGTCATCGGGATACTCACAGCTAGATCAATACAGGCCCACGAGCTGTCCAGCAGAGCAGAAAGAGAGAGAGTTCTGGCTTGACTCCTGTTTTTATACCTGAGCTTCCTTTGAAACCCCCAGGTGGTCCTCTGGATAAAAGGGTTCTTTTGATGATTCCCAGTTTCGATCTGGCATGAACAATAGGCTTTCGATGGAAAGGGGTTTGCTGATGTCATGATCCCTCAGCCTGATCGTTATCCCATCGCCTGGATGGGCTCCTATTGTCTCGATGGATGGGTCATCTAAGATGGTGATTGTGCTTGTGCTGGCCTGTTTACCACCGTCTGCTGAGGCTTGGTTCCTTCCTTTGTGTATCCAAGATCATCTCCGTCTCAGCCTTTCCTGTCCACATCGTTCGCACAGTTGTGTGATGTTCAAGTCCACAGGCCAGACAGGTTTGAAACTTGAAACTGCTTCTTTTTGTGGTTGGGGTTTTTTTTCCGTTGCAGCCAGCAAATCTGTCCTTTTAAAATATGCATGTCCTTATCCGAGTTCTTCCATAATTTTGGAGGATTTGCCCCAATAACTTGCATGCCCCTACGATACGTCCAGGCTTGCACGGACCGTATCGATTGACAAAGTTAGTGGGCAATCCTCCAGCCTCAAGAGCTGTAAACACTCCTGGTGAGAAGGTGAAATTATGTACCCCGAAAGCCCCCTTAATTGCTAAACTAGGCCCTCGAAGCACATTAACTTACACTATACACCTTTTACTTTACATCAATCCCACAAACCATACAGTACCCTCACGACCATTCCCTGAAAATGCACGGATTACAGCATATGTACAAAAACTATTGCACTAGAGTACAGACATTTTACAGTGATGGGGTGTCGTTATGGTGACTTCGGGCGGCTCGATTTACCAGCTGTTGTAATTTGGCCATCCTCCTCCGCCTTTTAAATTTGCAATTAATGCATAGCAAATACAGCACAATTATCATCTGGCAGATGATCAGAACAAGGGACACGATGCGGACCCATGCTGGAACTATGATCCAGGACTCCAGGTCCCACCAACTTGGAGACTTGATCTCTTCGATCTCCCTGGCGATATCCAGAGTCCTTTGTTCCAGGGAGAAGAAGTGTTTGTGCGACAACTCGACCGCCACCAACAACTCTTTAAATTTTTCATTCACTGGGGGAATATCATACCCAAAATGGGCAACATAGTTAAATAAGTCAGTTACATTTTCTCGTACCGAGAGGTGAACCGAAGAAGGTTCCGGGATGGGTAATATTCGCTGCTGTGCCACATGGACTTCTGCCCTGGGTTTAAAGCAGAAGCTGCTGTGTGGTACCGGGCACCACAGCTGTGATCCGTGCTGATACCGCTGGGCACTTGTGGTGACACAGTACGTCCCACTGCCTGTATACGCCACCTGTGGAGGAACATGGTCTGCTGCCATCGCCTCCATGGTGCAGTTTATAGGCTGTGCCCCAACAGCCCTGAACCCACACTGAGGCCTAGCCTCAGCGCCCATGTGCTGGGGACACAGGATTACCTGTGCTCCCCGGCTCCGACAACCCAAAGGGTCAATGCCTGTCACAGCTTGCTCCCTCAATATGACATAGGGCGGGACCTTCCCGTAGCGAATATGCACCCCCCCCCCACGAACAACTCCCACGTTCTCCACTCGGTACAGAGGAGCTGGTCGTGCCGAGGTTCCCATCACCGGGATTCCCACGACCACTCCCATTATGGTGTGATTGGATTTTCCGCAATCCACCGGTACTGGGTAGGCCTCGGAGGCCACACGAAGCTGACAAGGACTCAAAGTGCTGTTATAAGGGTGTAGCGCTGCTAGGTGCTGGTTGCTTATCCAGGAGGGGACCCGACCTTGCCTCAGGTCTTCCAGGTTGCTCCTCCCCTCCCCCAACAACCACGCACCATACGGCCCACACACCTCATTCTGTGCAGCCTGATCGGACGCATTCCGGTCCTCTTTAATCAAAGCGTTTATCGTTTTTGCATGTGTCTCCAATTGTGCTATGATTTCTTTTAGATGTAGAGTCATTGCCACCTCTTCGTGCAGTCCCGATCCTACCACCGCATTTTCCTCCCCCAGAACCTTTCGTAACTGGCCCTTCAACTGATTGATCTGCAAGGCCAGTTCTACGTTGTCCATGCTATTAATAATAGACGTCCCCGTGTTAAATGCTGTAAACCCGTCGTTAACCACCCCTCGTCTTTGCCTACTGGACCCCAAAGTGAAATCCCCTCCCCCGCGGTACATCTCTTCTATGTCTATGTCCCCAAAATCCAGGTTGTGGAATTTCTGGAACATGTCTTTTAGCAGGGCCTGATATAATAATTCCGTCTCGCGGGGGCACCATGCGGGTAACCGCACTTCAGTCAAATTTAATACTACTGAGGCCACAGCGTAATGCACTCCCTGGTACAGCACCTTTTTGGTTGGGACAAGTGCTAACCCATTTTCCAGCCCTTTGGTGGTGGTTGGACAGTTGTGAGGGTCGATCGGTTGGGCTGTGGGTAGGGGCTTCTTCACCTGAACCAGCAATTCGGTGGCTTTTACTGTCATCCCAGTCCTGGGGGCTGCACATGCCTGCCCACTGCGGTCCCAATCTATCCCGTTCCCGGGGTCCTGCCACCACTTGACGAAAGTGATTGATGCCTCTACCGGACACACCTTGGCAGACCCCCATAGACATAAATAATCTGTCCCAACATACAGTGATCCCTCCCGGTGACCCCGTGATGGTCCGGTAGGTATCATTGTCCAGTCTTTCCCAGTCCGAGGATCGATCCCTCATGTCCGAGCTCAGCTTCCTGAGCCACCACCATCTCCCCAAAGGAACGTCCCCCTTACAGGTTAAACACACCCGCCTGCCCTCAGTCAGGTCGGTCGGTAGCCATCTGTATCTCGGCACAGGGTATGGATGCTTCCCCGTAGGCAAAGCTCCTGTGGCTGGAGAACCTGGTCGAGTTCAACCCCAGCCTCGCAGGTCATCTCCCCTCATGGGAGTATCCGGCCTCGCTATCCGCTACCAGGTTTCCTTGCCCAGTAGACACGAGGGGTGCTCTGTCCCCTGAGCACCCATATACGATGGACTCCTCTGTGTCCCCGCGACGCGCCATGCTCATCCGGAGGCACATCATTGCCATCATCCATACGGCGGGGCTACCCATCTGGTAAACAAAGCAAAACCCCTCCTTGCCTCCACAAAACAATCCGCCTAAAATGGCATTTGGGGTTTTGATTTTGTCTGTTGTGGTCTACTTTTCCACAGCACATCCCTTCAATCCCGTACTGTCTGTCCCTGTACTCCCCTGTAGCTATACAAAACCCTATATCTAATTACGCTAACTACATCTACTCACACACAAACCAATGCTATATACAACGCCACCCGTCTCCGGCTGGCCAACTCATAACTGGTCCCCGTCACGCTGGGGCCATCCCTCTGTTGGGCCCTCCCGTGCAGGCCAGAACTCCTCCTGTCGAGGGGCCTGACTGCCCCTCACCTACCCGTGCACTACGGGGTTTCGAGATACCCCTACGTTCCCTGTGGAGACTGGGCTCCCTCCAGCTGCACTCCGAAGTGCCCTGTTTCGGCCACTCTCCTTCCCGGCCCTCCTGTGGCCGGCCCCAGCCCTAGGTTTAATTAGGGTTGGGGACCACCTTACTGGGGGTTTAGTGACCCTGTCACTCCTACGTCTGACCGGGGGTTCCCACACCAGAGGTGATACCTCCATCTCCTCTGTTTCTGCTAGTTCTGCCTCTCTTAGGCAGTCTACGGTACCTGCCTGCGGAGGGCTGGAGTCAGCCTCCTTCTCCGCTGCTTCCAGACCTCGCCCTGGAACACAGCCGGCTACTTCAGGCTGACTACCTGTGGACTCGCCTGGCTCCCCTACGGTTTCCACATCAACCCGGGTCTGTTCCTGATCTTTACCACCAAACGGTCCCTCTATCTTCTCCTGCCTGCAAATGGCTGCTGAGGCAGCCTTTAAAATAGGGTCTTGTGCCTGGACCGTGGTCAGGTCCGGGGCCAAAACCACTCCCTCACTTTCCTTTTCTCGAGGGTGCTACCTGGCTGCCCCTACCTGTCCTTCCTCATAGGGGTCCCATGCTTTCCCACTCCTGGCTCCTTCTCTGGCCCTCTGATTTCCCTCGCCCCGTGGACTATAGGGCACCCCACTAGAGAGATGGGATGTACGGGGATTGTCCGTGTGGACAATGGTACTGGAAGCACCTGTGTCCAGCAGGTAACTCCCAACCACATCCTGGACCTCCATATTGACCCAGGGTCTCCCACATGGGCCATACTCTAATGGGCATAGGAATGTGGGCTGTTTCGCCGGGTGTCATAAACGTGCCAGGGGTGCGAATACGGGCGCGCCCTGGCCTGTTGCCATGGCTACCTGTCCGGACCCTCCTGCCTTGGACTGCCAATAGGTCAATAGATCTCTTATATCTATTGTTACCGGGGTCCTATCCCCCACTGCTCTACTTAGGTTTCTGCACTCCCTCTTGTAGTGCCCGGGCTTCCCACACCCGTAGCACACCGGCCTCATCTCAGAAGAGGTCCGGCTGCCTTCCTGTTTCCACTGCCTCCTTTTGGGGGGTGCCGGTACTATTTCGTGCACCTTGCCCTTAAAGGGCTCCTCCTCACTTCTCTCCCCATTGCAATACGCAAGGGTGAGCTTCCTGATCACCTCCGCCTCGTTAAGGTTTGGGTCAGCTGGGTCGAACTAGTGCTCAGCCCTAGTTCGCCACCAGAGTCTTCAGCCAGTGAGCTGTTCTCTCATTTAAATTCTGCCTATCTAAAGGCATCCCACACGCTCCCTCATACACTGCCCACAGCCTGTCTGCGAACATGTCCGGGGACTCAGCTACTTGCTGCTTCGTCTCCCCCACCCTGGTGAAAGGACTACCCTGATTCAACCCCATGGCCTCCAGAACCGCTGTCTGTGCCGCTACCCATGTTTCAGGTTTTCCCCCTTCCCTGGAGGTCACCGCCTTGCATAGGTATGAATCTAGGGTCATCAGTAGCAGCTTTACCCGTTCTACCTCATCGCAATCGTTTATGTCGGCTGCCTGCTGCACCTCCATAAAATGCAATGACGGGTCTCCCGCCCTTGTTAACCTGGGAAAGTGAGCCACCATCCCCCTCAGCACATGTGCCCCATGGGGAATGATGATATCACTCTCTATGGGCCCTCTATCTGCCTGCCCTACCGGGGGACCATATTTCCTTTGCCGTACCGGGCACATCTGCCCTACCCGGGGCTGTTGCCCATTTACCCCCGGCTTTCCCACCATGATCGGTAACCCCACCACCTCGTGGTGTGCTGCACATGGCGCAGACGCCGCTAACTGAGGGTGCTCTCCCGCCCCTCCTTGGGCCTGTCCCTCCCCGGACAACCCGAACCCCACCTGCCGACCCGGACCGATCCCCGGCGCCTCAGGAGGCGGTCTATTCCCCTTTGCCCCTGGGGAATCATCTGCTGAGGGAAGCCCTCTGTCCCCGGGGGGGCCCCCCTGGTCCTACCAGGTGAACCCGTCCCCTAGTCTTGGACAGATTCTCCTCCAGCTGTGCTATCCTCGCCTGGCAAGGCCCGTGATCACTATCCACTAGCTCGCTACGGGCCACCCTGTATGCTGCTTGGATATCTTGGAACTTTCCCTCCAGCTCCCTGCACTTTTGTGTACTCTGAGCCAGGAGTTCCTGGGCGTTCTGTTCCCTCTCCTTTGCCTCTACCACCTGGCATTGGAGGAATTCCTGGGCATTTCTGTGGGACTCCCTCGCCTGCAAGATACACTGCCTGGCTTCACTGAGTTCCTCATATAGCCCTTCCCCTTCTCTAGCGCTTTCCTCAGCGCTGGCCCTAGCTTCTCTCAGTTGCTCTTCCAGACTCTCTACCTGTCTCTGCATTTTTGCTACCTGCTGTGATAGGCATGCTAGCCAAACTGCCTTTTCCTGCCCTTTATTATACGCTTTGCTTTCCGTCCATTGAGCAGCAGCTGCTGCAGTCTGCTGTGCTGTCAACAATGCTATCACCCATTGTTTGGTGAGATTGATCTTTTTAAACAGATAAGAGGAGATTCTCTCCTCCATCTTGCTACGTTCTCTCACCCCCTCTGGCAAATCACATATCCCAAACCACCGAGGTCCTGTCATGGTCGCTATTCTGTAGGGGTTTTGCGTTTCCCTTTACTCCACTTCGGGCCCAACTGCCCGAGTTATTCTCCCCCTTGTCGGAGGGTCAAACGGCCACCACTCCACTCGAGCGGTTTCCAAGAGGGAGAATACAAAAAGGGATTCCCTTGGGTTCTAGACCTCGGAATTATGGTGGGATATGATAAAAAAGGTTGAATTGACCAGAGTGTGCTGATGAGAGAAAACAGAAACCAAGATGGCCTCAAAGCAAGTCTAAAATTTACAGATTTTATTAAACAATGAGAAATCGAATCTCACCAACACTACATAATACGTGGCTAAACTTATGCTTTAAACTAAGACTATGGACGGAAAACTATCGGGCACGTCGTCAAACTTACTTTACACAATTTTACCCTCCCCCTTCCCTTTATCTTCTCAACCTCTATCCTATTTCGGGAATTTCACCAGGTCACCGGGATACTCACAGCTAGGTCAATACAGGCCCACGAGCTGTCCAGCAGAGCAGAAAGAGAGAGTTCTGGCTTGACTCCTGTTTTTATACCTGAGCTTCCTTTGAAACCCCCAGGTGGTCCTCTGGATAAAAGGGTTCTTTTGATGATTCCCAGTTTCGATCTGGCATGAACAATAGGCTTCCGATGAAAAGGGGTTTGCTGATGTCATGATCCCTCAGCCTGATCGTTATCCCATCGCCTGGATGGGCTCCTATTGTCTCGATGGATGGGTCATCCAAGATGGTGCTTGTGCTTGTGCTGGCCTGTTTACCACCGTCTGCTGAGGCTTGGTTCCTTCCTTTGTGTATCCAAGATAATCTCGTTATCTCAGTCTCAGCCTTTCCTGTCCACATCATTTGCACAGTTGTGTGATGCCCAAGTCCACAGGCCAGACAGGTTTGAAACTTGAAACTGCTTCTTTCTGTGGATTGGGTTTTTTTTTCCGTTGCAGCCAGCAAATCTGTCCTTTTAAAATATCCATGTCCTTATCCAAGTTCTTCCATAATTTTGGAGGATTTGCCCCAATAACTTACAAGAGCCAGCCAACTGGATAGAAAATTTCCTTCATGGAAGGAAGCGGAGGGTGATGGTGGAAGGTTGTAATCCTGTATGCCTCGGGGATTGGTGCTGTGCCCATTGCTGTTTGTCATCTATACCAATGATTTGGATGAGAAGGTACAAGGAATGATTATCAAGTTTGCGGATGACACTAAAATGGGTGGTATTGTAGATAGTGAAGATTGTTGTCAAAAACTGCAGCAAGAACTTGATCGGTTGGTCAGGTGGGCTGAGGGATGGTTGATGGAATTTAATACGGAGAAATGTGAGGTGTTGCATTTTAGGAAGTCGAACCAGGGCAGGACCTGCACACTAAATGGCCGGGCTCTGGAGAGTGTTGTAGAGCAGTAGCATCTAGGAATGCAGATACATAGTTCCTCGTAAATGACATCACAGGTAGTTAGGGTGGTCAAGAAGGCTATTGGCACATTGGCCTTCATCAATCAGTGTATGAGTATAGATGTTGGGAGGTCCTGTTACAGTTGTGCAAGACATTAGGGAGGCCACATTTAGAGTATTGTGTTCAGTTTTGGTCACCATGTTATAGGAACGATGTTAAGCTGGAAAGGATCCAGAGAAGATTTACAAGGATGTTGCCTTGACTTGAGGGCCTAAGCTCTATATAGGGGGAGGTTGAGCAGGTTAGGACTTTAGTCCTTGGAGTGCCGGAGGATCTTATAGAAGTGTATAAGATAATGTGAGGATTAGATAGGGTAAAGGCACAGTCTTACCCAGAGTAGGGGAATCAAGAACCAGAGGACATAGGTTTAAGGTGATGGGGGGGAAAGATTTAATAGGAACTTGAGGGGCAAATTGTTTACACAAAGGGTGGTAGGAATATGGAATGAGCTACCAGAGGAGGTAGTTGAGGCAGGTACTATCACAATATTTAAAAAACATTTGGATAGATATACGTGTAGAAAGGAACTGCAGATGCTGGTTTCCACCAAAGATAGACACAAAATGTTGGAGTAACTCAGCGGAGGAACAGGCAGCTGTCCCATTCCTTCCATTCACCCATTCCTTCTATCCAGAAATGCTGCCTGTCCTGCTGAGTTACTCCAGTATTTTGTGTCTATCTTTGGATAGGTACATGGATAGGATAGAATGGAGCAATATGGGCCAAATGCAAGCAGGTGGGACTTATGCAGTTAGGACATATTGGTCGGCATGGGCACTTGGATGTTGGGGCTGTTTCCATGCTGTATGACTGATAATGACTCTAACGGAAAGGTGGAAGAATAGATGTTATTCTTTTGTGCGAAATGATGCTGCACAGCCATGAGTCACAATATTTGGTCAAATTGAATTTTCAGGCAATGCTAAGCTCTGGGAATTGATAAACAGTAATAATTTCTGTTACTAAAGCCATTTTGTTCAGATTTCCACAGGACATGAACAGATAACTATAGAATGAAAACCATAAGAATATTTTTAATGTAAATATTTGTTAAAATTTCACTTCAAAGACAGAAAAACATACACGGCTAAATTGAGACCAGGATGCACATCACTCAGTTTCTATCTTCATTGATTTCTGCAGCTTTCCTCTCCCATGGGCCAGACCTGAGCTTAGCCTAGAGTGTCCCTCTCTTCTCTCCACAAGCTTTTTATCATGTGTTTTGAAAGTCACTTCCCACCCTCTCCACTCAAATTCTGGGCTAAAAAAATAATTTTGTCTGGCTTGACAACATCTTGTCCTTCCTCCTGACTCCCGAGTTTGTCAGCACCCTCTCCTTCTTTCTTGTCTGTGTGCTTATCCATGGTGGCATCATCTGCATGGTTCCCAAATGTGTAATAGCATTCAATGCTGATCCAATGCAGCAGTCGTTGATGGCCCTGAACGTTTTCTAAGAAATATCAGCATTCTCCCATGATTCCATAGTGTGATGCTTGTATCCCTCTTGGTACATTCTCCTTCTTCAGCTGTAGTGACTGTAGCTAGTGATATGCAATGATAAAAGCTTTGTTTATCTCTAGGCTGATTTCAAAATCCCTGTGGTTTCAATCTCCAAAACAATTTAGGTAGGAAAGAGCTACAAATGCGGAGTAACTCAGCGGGACAGGCAGCATCTCTGGAGTGAAGAAATGAGTGATGTTTCGTGTCGAGACCCTCTTCAGACTAGTTATCGAAAATGGAAATGAGACATATAGATGATGATATAGAGAGATGAAGAACAATGAATGAAAGATATGCAAGAATGTAACGATGATAAGCGAAACAGGCCATTATTAGCAGTTTGGGTGAAAACGAGAAACTGGTGCGACTTGGGTGGGAGAGGAATAGAAAGAAAGGAATTACTGGGGTTACATGAAGTTAGAGAAATCAATATTCACACCACTGGACTGTAAGCTGCCGAAGCGAAATATGAGATGCTGTTTCTCCAATTTGCGTTTAGCCTCACTCTGACAATGGCGGAGACCTGGGACAGAAAGGTTAGCATGGGAATGGGAAGGAGAATTAAAGTGTTTAGCAACCGGGATATCAGGTAGGTTCAGGCGCACTGAGCGAAGGTGTTCAGCGAAATGATCGTCCAGTCCACGTTTTGTCTCGCTGATGTATAAGAATCCACATCTTGAACAACGGATGAGGTTGGAGGAGGTGCAAGTGAATCTCTGCCGAACCTGAAAGGACTGTCGGGGGATGAAATCCCTTCCCAACCAAACCACCCCCTCCCCAGGTACCTGACTGTAACCCTATACCTCTCCCTCAACTGTCCAGGGAGCCCGAAAGTCCTTACAGGTTAGGTCTCCTCCATTGTCAGAGTGAGGCAAAACACAAATTGGAGGAACAGCATCTTATATTTCACTTGGGCAGCATACAGCCCAGTGGTATGAATGTTGATTTCTCTAACTTCAAGTAATCCTGGCATTCCCACACTATACCTCCCCCACCCAAGTTGCACCAGCTTCTCGTTTTCACCCAACAAACAGCTAACAATGGCCTGTTTAATTTATCACCGTTACTTTCTTGCAAATCTTTCATTCATTGTTCTTTATCTCTTTATATATTATTGTCTATATCTCTCATTTTCCCTTTTCCCTAACTAGTCTGAAGAAGGGTCTTGACCTGAAATGTCACCCTTTCCTTCTGTCCAGAGATGTTGTCTGTCCCGCTGAGTTACTCCAGCTTTTTGTGTCTATCTTCCAAAACTATTTCTGTATCCACAGTAGAGCTCTGCTCTAACATTGCTTCAGCCCACATTTGCAGTTGAAACACTGAACTGCTGTGTTGCTGGCCACTTTCTTCACTGACCTCCTTGTTTCTCCATTCCTGATGCAAATAATTGTCATTATTTGTCCCCTGGGGCCTTGAATAGCGGTCATTTTAAATACATTTTGCTATGTATATCTGTAAAATAATGAACCAGTGCAATATTATAAAGCAAAAAAGAATTCCATGCTTCTATTATCATGAATCAAGACCATCTTTTTTTTTCTCCAACGATTTTTAATCCCTAGTGCATTACGGTATCCTTCGTTGCGTGGAGAATATAGGTTATTTTTAGAATATATATCCTTCAGATAAGCTTGCTGTTTCTGAAAGCTCTATTACACCCAATATATTTTGCCAATTATCACCATTTTAATGAGGTTTGAATTTTTTTTAATTTGTAGAGCCACATTTCACTCAAATTTTCCCCTATGTTAATTTTGACCTTATTTTAATTGCATCTTCTTGAAGTCGATCAGTACAGCTTTTGAAATGTATATCTGAAACCTTTTTTATTCTCGGCTACATGCATTTTTATTAAGCATGTTTTCAACTCTAGTATTAGCAAAAATGTAGATGCTAGCTGTAATAAAATAGAATTGGAAGAAACCTAAATAATATCACGCTGCATTATAATTTGTATTTCAGCTTTTATTTGTGATGTATATTCAAGAGCCACTCATGTAATAATCTTGAGGGGAAAAAATGATATTTTACCATCATAAAACATTAAAGTGAAGATGGGCTTTTATTCATGGCAAAATGCAAGGGAATGTTTTTTTGTACTTGAACAGTTGCAGCTTGATATCGAATGATCCCGCTAATGAGAATGACTTTCACTTTTATTTCTTTCCTCCCATATGTGGTAATGAAATACTTGATAAATCCTGAACGAATTTACTATAATCACTACAGCGTGAAATCACTGTAAGGTATGACATGAAGAGTAATGTTTTTAGCCTGCAAAAAGGGAGAGGGAACATGATGAAGCTATAGGCACTACTGATGGCTTTTCAAAAGATCAAAATTTCATCTGCCTCAAGGGTCTACGTGCCTCAGTCTGTCTATGTTTCACTCACCTCCTGCTTCCTTTTTAATGACATGTTAAGATGTTTAGATGCAAAATGCCAAATGCAGATACTGGTTATTTCAATGGTATGTTTCCAGTCACAAATACGTAATGCTCTCTGTGCTCAAATTTAATGAATGAATTAAATATATCTATTAAAAAAACATGCTTCACCCAATTGATTTGAATTGCGATCTTTTTGAATAAGTGGTGTTATTTAAAAAAATGTTTTATTTAATGAATGCTCCAAATTAAGAATTTACAGAGCATTTAAACCACATTTGTGGGATAAAATGAAAAAGATTTGTTCTTTTGACTGCTACAAAATTACCACTGTAATTTTTATATATTAACTACGAATATGGTTTGATTTGTATTGGTATACAAATCAGTATGCATTATATTATGCACCTGTGATGTGGCCAAATAGCATCTAAATAACTAGAATATGGGGAGTCCAAAAATCATTTAGAGAAATAAATATCATGTTGCTCCTTTTTTGGAGTAGGTTTTATCATTTACACTATTATTAATGAAATTTGTGATTCATTTCCTTGAAACTGATACATGGATGGGTGAGGGAAGAGAAGTTAATAAAATTTGTAAAGAAATCTGAAAACTAAATGAGCTGTTGTCAAGAAATAGTGTTCTTTCTCTTTCTAGACTGAAGTGAATTTTGGACTGCGCCCTAATGGTTTCTTAGTACATATCTGCTTTCCTTTGTGCTTGTGCCTAATACAGCTGTCTTCTCTTTCTGTCTATGACTGTTTCATCAATTGTCTCGCGTTCAATAATTCTGAACTGAACAGAGGAAACTTCGCTGGGATATGTGAGGACTACTTGTGTATTTTGAGTTTGGATTTCAACACTCAGTGTTTTATTTCAGTTGCTTTATTTTTCTTGCTTAGCTTTTCTTTTCTTGCATCTTCATGTGTACCTTGTCTTGGCTTTTACCTCAAGATTAGTTACTCAACTCGTTAATTTTAAAAAATAGTGTTCTGGATTACATGCTCGGTGTCTACCAGATTTGGAAATTTGCTTTGTATTAATCTTGTGTTTAATTTTTTTTTAGTTTAAAACAATGTAATGTTAATTACACTACATCTTTTTTGTGCTCTAAAAATGACTGATCATGGTCATAGAGACAAACAACATGGAAACAGGCCATTCACTGATCATCATCGCGGATCAGTGGGCAACTATCCACACTAATCCCATCTACCGGTACTCGTGGGTGGCACAGTGGCGTAACTAGTAGAGCTGCTGCCTCACAGCTCCAGAGACCCGGGTTCAATTCTGCCCTTGGGTGCTCTCTGTGTGGAGTTTGCATGTTTTCTCTGTGACTGTGTAGGTTTCCTCCCACATCCCAAAGACATATTGGTTTCTGTAAATTTCCCCTAGTGTGTAGGGAGTGGATGCGAAAGTGGGTTAACATAGAACTAATATGAATGGAAGATCTATTGTCAGCATGGACTTGTTGGGCTGAAGGGCCAGTTTGCATGCTGCATCTCCAAACTAAACTACTTGGCTCATACTTTTTTTCCTAAATGATTCAAATGCTCAACTTTGGACTTTTGAAATGCTGTTAGCAACCCTGCCTTAATCACTCTCTCGGGCAGCCCATTCCATGTACTCTCCACTCTCTGAGGGAAAACGGTACTCCTAATGTCCCCTTTGAATCACAGAGATTTGTGAGTCTGTGGAATTCTCTGCCTCAGAGGACGATGGAGGCTGGTTTTCTGGATACTTTCAAGAGAGAGCTAGATAGGGCTCTTAAAGATGGCGGAGTCAGGGGTTATGGGGAGAAGGCGGGAACGGGGTACTGATTGGGAATGATCAGCCATGATCACATTGAATGGCTCGAAGGGCCGAATGGCCTACTCTGCACCTATTGTCTGTGGTCTATTTTCTTTAATCCTAAATGTATATCTTTTTTTTAAAAACATTTTATAGGGGGAGAACCTTCCTGTAGTCTACCCTATCTATTTCTCATCATTTTAGATATCAAAATAATTTTACCTCTTAATTTTCTCCATCACAAGGAGAAGAGACTTTGTTTTCCCTGACTCTCATCATATTTGACATGCTTCATCCTTGGCACCATCCTGTTGAATCTTTTCTGCACCCTTACTAGTGCTCGCACATACTTCCTGTAGTGTGGCACCAGAACGATTGCACTTCACTTGAGGCCTTAGCAGTTTTTTAATATAAAGTTGGAGCATAACTCCCCTGCTTTTGTGTTCAATGTTCCGATTAATGAAGGCCAACATCCCATCAGCCACATTACTTACTAGCTCTGCCACCTTTGAGGATCTTTGGTTTAATAGATCAGGATACCCTTGTTCATTCCTGCTCCCCAAAGATCCTACCATTTATGTTATATATCCTAGTGTTATTAGTAATCCCAAAATGAATCACCTCACATTTGTCTTGATTAACCTCTAACCTTTATCAGCTCATTTCACCAACACATTGATATCACTCTATAGCTTAAGAATACACCTACGTCCATCGACTTTGATAATCTTTGTATCACCTGCGAATTTACTGATCATGCCTCCTACATCCACATCCAAATCATTTGCTTATGTTATAAATTGCAATTGGCTAAACTGCCCTGGATCCCGTGGATCCTTTCATTTTGTACCAGTCCCCCATAAAGAACCTTGTTGGAGACCTTACTGAAATTAATGTAAACCACATCCATTATTTGTCCTCATCAATACTCTTCAAAGAAAAATCCAATCACATTGGTCAGACAGGATCTTCTTGGCGGTCCCCAATTTATTGTTCATTAATCCTGTCCCTCAGCATTTTCTCAAATATCTTCCTCATTACTGATGGTGGGCTCATAGGCCTGTAATTACCAGGCTTCCTTCTTGAAAAGTGCTTCCAGCTGCCCTTCTTGAAAAGTGGCTCCACATTTATTGGAGTTGCATAGTTGCGTATTTCCTTCGCTCCATAGATGCTGCTGCACCCGCTGAGTTTCTCCAGCACTTTTGTCTACCTTTGATTTTTCAGCATCTGCAGTTCCTTCTTAAACGCTCCACATTTACTATCCTCCAGCGAACAGGAACCTCTCTTGTGGTCAGCAAGGATAAAAACAAAATCAGTAAAATCTCTTTCCATGTCTCCCACAGTAGCCTGGGATAGATCCCATCTGGTCAATGTACAATTGAGTATATTTGTAAAATTATTGAGGGGTTTTAGTATTTGAAGATTGCATGAAGCATCCATTGCTTGCATCAGTTACTCTGCATGCTTATTAATAGAGTCTATTTTGATGTATAATTGAATGACCAGATGTGGTGATGGTCAATGCTGAATGCTTGATGCATTGGTGCATTCCGGGATAGAGTTGTGCAATAAACATCATAGACTGGAGAGGTAGCTGACAGATCAGTATGTTGAAAAGTCTGGAGAGGTTGAAGAGGACAAAGAGAAATTGTGAGTTTGTCTCGCTGTACTTGGGCTGAGAAGTCAATAAACAGTGTTATTTTGGATGGAGTTTTAGGACTGAGCTAGAATCATACCCAAGGGTTTGTACAAGGACTTTGCAGTGGGGAAAAAAGAGAATATTACAGTACAATAGTAGATGAAGACGATGGACTGCTTGGTAGATGGGTTCATATTAATTAGGCAATGAAAACTATTGAAAAATAATGAGCTTTGGGAAATAATGAGTGGCTTGGTTGGAGCATTGACAACAGTGAGATAGTGCATTTCCCACTTGTTGGTTGTATTTGAATTGTTATGTTTTGGCTTGCTTCCTTTTGCTGGGCTACTGTTTATTGGAGCCCACCTTTTGAGGTGTGCCCTCCTGCAGTTCTAGCCTCAAAACTAATACTTCAAAGTTACTGGCTCTTGACTTCAAAAGTCAAATCCTGATGAGGCCTACTATTAACTGTGTTATAGACAATAAACAATAGGTGCAGTAGTAGGCCATTCGGCCCTTCAAGCCAGCACCGCCATTCAGTGCGATCATGGCTGATCATCCCCAATCAGTATCCCGATCCAGCCTTCTCCCCATATCCCCTGACTCCATTATCTTCAAGAGCCCTATCGAGCTCCCTCTTGAAAGTATCCAGAGAACCGGCCTCCACCGCCCTCTGAATTCCACAGAATCACAACACAAAACGTGTTTCCTCATCTCCATTCTAAATGGCTTACCCCTTATTCTTAAACTGAGGCCCCTGGTTCTGGACTCCCCAAACATCAGGAACATGTTTCCTGCCTCTAGCGTGTCCAAACCTTAATAATCTTATATGTTTCAATAAGATATCCTCTCATCCTTCTAAATTCCAAAGTATACAAGCCCAGCCGCTCCATTCTCTCAGCATATGAAAGTCCCGCCATACCGGGAATTAACTTTGTGAACCTAAGATGCACTCCCTCAATAGTAAGCTCGCCAGTTTAAGTATTTGACACCAACTACCAGTTAAATATGGAGTATTGATATATTATTTTCGTATAAAGAAAAATAAATCTGATTGAAACATATGCACAGTGTTCAAACTGTTTTGATATTGATTCGACCTATTGGTCCTGGCATAGAGTCCCAGAGCTTGTGATTAACGTCGAAGCTAACCTTGCTGCCGACCTCGAAAGCTGATGCTGGAAGCCTTTCTTGCAGTGAATAAACTTGTCACAGTTGCAGCGGTAATATGGGCATTTTTTTTAAAGTTTTGTTATTTTTTAATTCTTATTTTGAAATACTGATGTAAAAGAGAAGACATCAAACTGTTTTGGGAATCGATTATTTTGATTAAATCAATTTAATAATCGATGATTGATATTATTATTTTGGTAAACAACAATTATGGGTTATCATGCCATTGAAATTTTCAATTTGAGCTTTTATTATCTAATGCATGCAATTTTAAGAAAATTTTATAGCAACATTAGTTCATAAAACATTGACGTTCGATTTAGGCGGTATACCTTGATTATTTTAGAGACAGCATTATTGGTGATAGCCTAATGAAGTATTGACTACTGTTTAACTACACTTGAGCAAAAGTCCCAGAGTTTTTGTTTCATGGAATAATGACAGTCAAACAAGGTTTGCTGTTATGGATTGAGTGGTATTAAAAAGTAGTCATCAAGGTCAATGGATCATTAATTCAAATAATTATCTAACGGTTTGTTTTTAAACCAAAAGACAATATGTTCCAAAATTTAACATAAGCATATGGCATTTATTATTCGCTATTTTTTTTCATCCATGCATAATGAAAATTTGTATGTGTGTTTTATGTTTGCAGCATGCCCTCAACTCAAACTAATTAACAATAGTTATCTTCTCTTTTCCTCTTCTCCCCCCACTCCCACCACCACTTTGAATATACATAAGAATCTACATGCAAGGCAACAGTAGGACAGATTGTAGTTATGTAGCACCTTTAGTGAAATGGTTTCAAATACCTAAGAGGGGAAAACGAAGCCAAAGATATTAAGGATGACCAGATGCATGATCATAATCATCTTTCTCCAGGATGTTTGTTTAAGGAATGTGAAATTAGGTGATGATGTGAGGATTTGCAATACATCTTTAATGACCCCTGAATTGAGGAGATCTTTAGAGAGATACAGACTAGACCATGAGAATTAAACACAAAGTGCTAGAGTAACTCAGCAGTCAGACTATGAAGGGAATGGATAGGCGATGTTTTGGAACATCGTCTGACAATTCTCTCCAGAGATGCTGCCTGACCTGTTGAGTTACTCCAGCACTTTGTGTTTTACTCAAGATTGCAGCATCTGCAGTTCTTTATGTTTCTAAAGATGAGAGTTTCTTCCCTGAAGAGTATTAGTGAGCCAGGAGAATTTTTAGGACAAATTTGCAGGTACACATTATACTGATTCTAGATTTTTTATTCTAGATTTATTTAAATACTTATTAAACTTAAATTCTTCAGCTGCCTTTTGGGGATTCAAACTTCATGGTGGAGTGAAAGCCTCTATCCCACATTAAATATGAAGATGAATGTAGGTACAGTTTAGGGAAGTCATTGCAGAAGCCCAACTGAAAGAGGTAAAGGGGAGATGCATGAGGCAGAAGTAAAAGGACCCTACAATTTAAGGAGATGTGTGGGTACCCTTGAAGAAAGTTCGATATTGAGGTAGCTCAGTCAATGCTCTTTTTATTTGAGGTAAGGAAGATTTAAGATTCATTGCAGAGCACCAACAGGGCTGTTGATGTAGTATTGGGATTGATAATCCTCTCATTCTTCTGAATTGTCTCTGAGTTTCCCTGAACACATTGCCAGTAGCTTAAAAAAACATTGGGGGGCATTACA
Source organism: Leucoraja erinaceus (assembly GCF_028641065.1). Taxonomy (NCBI): domain Eukaryota; kingdom Metazoa; phylum Chordata; class Chondrichthyes; order Rajiformes; family Rajidae; genus Leucoraja; species Leucoraja erinaceus. Next base: position 45,839,959 of record NC_073381.1, read on the forward strand.
TGTTCCAATACTGCAGCATCTGTCTTCTCCCTCCCTTCACTGCCACTCTCAGTTCAGTATTCTTGAGCAGTTGGAAAATGTAGAGTCTTTTTCCATCATCCCCACAGCGCCCTCCATAATGAGTTTCTTCCACTTAGGTGTGACGTGAGATGTGTCTGCCTAGTTTCCATCAAAATGTGGTAGAGAGAATAAGAAGGGGGGGATAGGGAGAAGGCATTATACTTGATGCTGTGAGGCTAGACACGAGAAACAAGAATGGGTGGAGGAGACTCTGTCACTCATGAGCTAGAATGTGATATTTAGCATTGAGAAAGGAAGCCTGTGGTGAGACCTGCAACATTTCCTTTTGGATTTCATTTTGCCAAGTATCATTTATTGAAAATAAAGAAAAGCACAACATTAGCTAAACCTGAGATCCCAAAATTCAAAGCTTTTTATACCTACATTAAAAACAAGAGGATAACCAGGGAGAAGGTAGGACCACTCATGAATAAATGATGGAATTTGTGCTTGGCGTCTGGGGATATAGGTGAGATACTAAACAAATAACTTGCATCTGTTTTCACCAAGGAAAACGACATGAAGGACAATGAGATCAGTGTGGAGAATACTAATAAGCAAGGGCATTTTAAGATTAAGGAGGAGGTGCTGTGGCTGCAGAAGAGCATTAGGGTGGATAAATCCCCAGGACCTGATAGGATCTATACCAGGTTATTGAGAGAGACAAGTGAGGAGATTGAGGAAGCATTAACGAAGATCTTTGTGTCTTCGCTAGTCACAAGTGAGGTATCAGAGGACTGGGGGGTTGCTAATGTTCTTCCTTCATTAAAGAAGGGAAGTAGTGACAATCAAGGTAATTATAGGACGGCGAGCCTCAACATGAGTGGTAGGGAAACTATTGAGTCAAAAAAATAGGATTTACTTCCATTTGGAAGAGGTTGGGTTAATTAGGGATAGTCAGTGTGGCTTTGTATATGGCAGGTCACTTCTTACTAACTTGATTGAGTTTTTTGAGGAGATGACAAAGGTGATTGATGAGGGTGGGGCGGTGGATGTTGTCTACATGGATTTTAATAGAGCATTTAATAAAGTCTCCCACGATAGGCTAATCTGCAGTTTGTGATATATATAGCATTGATATACAAAGGGATCTTGGGGTCCAACTGCATAACTTCCTGAAAGTGCCAATGCAAGCAGATAAAGTGGCAAAGAAGGCATATGCTATGCTTGCTTTCAGAGTCGGGGCATTCAATATATGAGCCAAGACATCATGATGCAGCTTTATCGGACTTTGGTTAGGTTGCATTTGGAGCATTGTGTGCAGTTGTGTTCGCCCGATTACAGGAAGGTTGAGGAGGCTGTATAAAGGCTGCAAAGGAGGTTCACCAGAATGATGCCTGGATTATGGGTATTAGCTGCAGGAAGCGGTTGCATAGATTTCGGTTTTTTTTTCTCTGGAACGCTGCAGGATGCGAGGAGACCTTCTTCTTGTTGCGTATGGCGTGCACAGCCTAAAGTTGTAGAACTATTTGACTGTGCACGCCGGGTTGATTGCATTCGTCAAAACAGGATGCACCACGTGAAAGTTGCAATCTCCCACCTGAGACCTGATAGAAGTATATAAAATGATGAGGGGCATAGGTAAATAAGCAGTCTGAACCTTTTTCCTATGATGGAAAAGTCAATACAAGAGGGCATAGGTTTAAGGTGAGAAGGGGTAAATGTAAAGGAGATGTGCAGGGTAAGTCTTTTACTCAAGGGTACGTGCTTGGAACGCAATGCTGAGGGTGGTGGTTGAGACAGATACGAAAGTGGCATTTAAGAGACTTATGGTTAAACATGAGGATCTTCAGGTAATTGTGGGATTATATACAGGTAGATAAGAGATGGTCTTGGCAACGTGTTTGACAGAGGCATTGTGGACTGAATGGCCTGTTCTTGTGCTGTACAATTCTGTGTCCTATGAAACACAATAGTGGTTTATTTTCTAATCATTAAGTGGCTTGTTGATTCTCATGTTCAAAAGAAAATTTTCATAATATTTTACAATGACCATAAACATATTAGAAATCAAAAGATAAATTATCTGTTAGGAACATTTCTAAAATTAAGGGATTGCCACGAGATCTGGGTGTATAGTGCCCTCTGCTGGCTGCTACAAAAAAAACCTGTTTGCTGTCATGAAAATGTAACCTAATTTTTTTATGGATAAGGTTTGATTAAATGTATCTAGCTGCTGCACTTTAAGCTTTTAGCTTTATATAATTTCCCATGCAGTTCCCAAAAGACATTAAAAACCTCTGCAGAAATGTAGTTCCACACTCTCTGTTACATTTTTGTTTCTTTGTCCCAGATGTCCATAATTTTTGTAGTGAAAATCTGCTCAAGTGTAAAATTAAAATCTGCTCTGGCCGTGGCCAATATGAGCGTAACGACTTTTATTATTTTTTTTATCCAGATTAGACTATTGCAACAAATCTAATGGTCATAAACGCACTAATGGCCAGAATTTGATTCCTGGTCTCAGTACATACCCACTCCACCCAGCATGGCAGTGCCTCAGTGACTTATTGAACGCCAGTGACAGCTCCTTAAATTGTTCTGACCATGCAAAAATAGGAGCATATAAATTGAGAGAAGCAATCAAACATCCTCTGCCATTTAATATCACGGCTAAGCTGCTTTAACTTCTTGTCCACATTCCCATCCACCGTGGTAATCGTTCCCTTCTCTTCCCTTTCAATCCATTATGCATGACTGCTTTAAAAATATTCAAAAACTCTGCTTTTACCACCCTTTGAGGTGAAAGAGTTCCATAAACTCACCATGGCTGTTTGAGATAAGATACATTGCCTTATCTCTATTTTAAATGCATGAGCCATATTTTTAATCACAGACTTTTATGTTTCGACTCTCCCAATAGACAATAGGTGCAGTAATAGGCCATTCGGCCCTTCAAACCAGCACCGCCATTCAATGTGACCATGGCTGATCATCCCCAATCAGTACCCCGTTCCTGCCTTCTCCCCATATCCCCTGACTCCGCTATTTTTAAGAGTTATCTAGTTCTCACTTGAAAACATCCAGAGAACCTGCCTCCACCGCCCTCTGAGGAAGAGAATTCCACAGACTCACCACTCTCTGTGAGAAAAAGTGTTCCCTCGTCTCCGTTCTAAATGGCTTACTCCTTATTCTTAAACTGTGGCTCCTGGTTCTGGACTCCCCCAACATCGGGAACATGTTTCCTGTCTGTAGCGTGTCAAAATCCTTAACAATCTTATAAGTTTCAATGAGATCTCCTCTCATCCTTCTAAACTCCAGAGTGTACAAGCCCAGCTGCTCCATTCTCTCAGCATATGACGGTCCAGCCATCCAGGGAATTAACCTGGTAAATCTACACTGCACTCCCTCAATAGCAAGGATGTCCTTCCTCAAATTAGGGGACCAAAACTGCACATAATACTCCAGGTGTGGTCTCACTAGGGCTCTGTACAACTGCCGAAGGACCTCTTTGCTCCTATATTTGATTCCTCTTGTTATAAAGGCCAACATGCCTTCGCTTTCTTCACTGCCTGCTGTACCTGCATGCTTACTTTCATAGACTGATGTACAAGGACCCCCAGATCCCGTTGTACTTCCACTTTTCCCAACTTGATGCCATTAAGATAGTAATCTGCCTTCCTGTTTTTGCTATCAAAGTGGATAACCTCACATTTATCCGCATTAAACTGCATTTGCCATGCATCTGCCCACTCACCCAACCTGTGCAAGTCACCCTGCATCCTCATAGTATCCTCACAATTCACACTGCCACCTTGCTTTGTGTTATCTGCAAATTTGCTAATGTTACTCTTCATCCGTACATCTAATTCATTAATATATATTGTAAATAGTTACGGTCCCAGCACCGAGCCTTGTGGTATCCCACTAGTCACTGCCTGCCATTCTGAAAGGGACCCATTAATCCCTACTCTTTGTTTCCTGTCTGCCAACCAATTTTCTATCCATATCAGAACCTTACCCCTAATACCATGTGCTCTTGATTTTGCCCACTAATCTCCTATGTGGGACCTTATCAAAGGCTTTCTGAAAGTCCAGGTACACTACATCCACTGGCTCTCCCTTGTCTATTTTACTAATTATATCCTCAAAAAATTCCAGAAGATTAATCAAGCTAGATTTCCCCTTCGTAAATCCATGCTGACTCTGACTGATCTTGTGTGAGGCTAACTGGTCTGTACTTCCAGGGCTCTCACAACTTTTTTTCTCTGTTTCTCTGTTCCTAGCCGGGGAACTTAGGCAGCTTTTTAGGTTGCCAAATGACAGTTTAGGTGGTCATATGATGGCTTGCATGACGCGTGCGATAATGTGCTCAGACGAAGCACGTAGTTACCAGTCGGAATTATGCTCAATGAAGCATTCACATATTATTTCTGCTTCAAATAAAGTCACAAACTAAACATATTCACCAATCAAGACATGATATATACCACAATGACATGCAGCAAAATTATAATACAGTATCTCAACTCTTTTTACACGTTGCAATGAATGCAATTTATATTATTTCTTTCCACTTCCAAACAAAAATGTGGTTGGATTATTGAGCTTATGATCAACTTCGGTGAGACCAAGCGCAGGCTTGGCGATCGCTTCGCACAACAGTTCTCAGTTCTCCTGGTGGCTCAGCACTTCAACTCCCCCTCCCATTCCGAATCTGACCTTTCTGTCCTGGGCCTCCTCCATGGCCAGAGTGAGGCCCACCGTAAATTGGAGGAGCAGCACCTCATATTTCGCTTGGGCAGTTTACACCCCAGCGGTATGAACATTGACTTGTCCAATTTCAGGTAGACCCTGCTTTCTCCTCCCCTTCTCAGCTCTCCCTTAGCCCACTGTCTCCACCTCGACCTATCTTCTTCCCCACCCTCATATCAGTCTGAAGAAGGGTCTCGACCGAAACGTCGCCTATATCCTTTGCTCCATAGATGCTGCCTCACCCGCTAAGTTTCGCCAGCATTTTTGTCTACCCATTCACACAAGTTCTGTTATCCCATTTTCCTCACCCACTCCCTACACATTAAGGGCAATTTTGCAGATACAAGTTAACCTACAAAGCCAATGCGTCTTTGGGATGTGGGAAGAAACCCGCATGCTTGCAGGGAGAATGTGCAAATTCAACACAGACAGTGCCCGAGGACAGGATCAAACACAGATCTCTGGTGTGTGAGGCAGCAAGTCCACCAGCTGTGCCACTATATTTTGTTTTCCAAAACACAAAAAATTATACATTGATAACTTTGGTTACTAAAAAAAAGAAACTATCCATTTTCAGTCTTAAATCTCTAAGTGACCCTATGTCCCCCTTTACAGTTACTGTATGTTTTAATTCAGTTCAAGACTATTGAAGTACATTGGTCATAAAGTGCCAGAGACGCGAATTGATCCTGAGTATGGGTGCTGTCTGTATGGAGTTTGCTCCTTTTCCCTTTGATCGCATGGGTTTTCTCTGGGTCCTCTTGTTTCCTTCCACATTCCAAAGGTGTGCAGGAACCTTTTTCAGACCCACCCCAAAACTTAATATTTTCCTTTTGTCCAGAGATTCTGTCTGACCTGTTGAGTTACTCCAGCTTTTTGTGTCTATCTTCAGATTTAAACCAGCATCTGCAATTTCTTCCTACACACACAATACTGTACAATAGAACTTTTTTCCTCAAGAACCCTTTTTTGCTTAAGTCCAAGTCAAGAGTCAAGAGAATTTTATTGTCATGTGTCCCAGATAGGACAATGAAATTCTTGCTTGCTGCAGCACAACAGAATATGTGAACATGATACAGAACAGGAGATAAAAGTTCAGTGTATCTATATACCATAGACCATATATATACACGATAAATAAACAGATAAAGTGCAATAGGCTGTTATTGTTCGGAGTTTGGAGTTTGATGGTGGACCCTTCACCATCTCCAGTTTAAATTCCATTTGGAATATTTTTGGAGTAACTCTTGCTTCCTGATGCAAGAGTTACTCCAGGGAGTTACTCCAGCTCCATTGAGTGATTCTGCGTTGGGTTTCAGCAGGCGCTGCGAGGCGGCGGCCAGATAGCAATGGCGGCCAGATCTCCTACAATGCAAAGGGAGGGAAAAAGTGCCCGGCGCTGACCAGTTGCCGTGGCAGTGCGCATGTGCAGCCCGTGGCAGTGCGCATTTGCAAGGCAGCCGGCCGTGCTGATGGATGAGGAGCAGCTGGAGAACGGAGACCCAAGGCCTGGCCAAAGATCATAGAGCAGAGCCCGGCGGCCCGGACATGGATGGTGGGCGGAGATGGAGAGCGACAGAGAGAGATAGAGAGGGGGGTCCGCTCAGAGTTGAACGGCAGGTATCCCGGGTGCTTGCCAAGCCTGGCAAAATAATGCCTTTTAGGTTGCCCGGCAGGACTTTAGATGGCCATTGGCACCCGGGCAACTGTTAATTTCGAGCCGTGAATTCCCTGTTTTCTCTCTCCCTCCTTTCTTAAAAAGTAGGGTAACATTAGCTACCCTCCAATCCACAGGAACTGATCCTGAATCTATAGAACATTGGAAAATGATCACCTACGATTAAGTCTACGATTTCTAGAGCCACTTCCTTAAGTACCACTTTGATGCAGACCATCAAGCCCTGGAGATTTATCAGCCTTCCGTTTCATCAGTCTACCTATCACCATTTCCTGCCTAATGTGAATTTCCTTCACTTCCTTTATCACCTTAGATCCTCTGGCCACTAGTACATTTGGGAGATTGTTTGTGTCTTCCTTAGTGAAGACAAATCCAACCTGTTCAACATGTCTGCCATTTCCTTGTTCCCCATAATAAAGTCATCTGTGTCTGTCTTCAAGGGACCCACATTTGTCTTAACTATTTTTTTTTCCTCTTCACATATCTAAAGCTTTTACTATCCTCCTTTATATTCTTGCCTAGCTTACCTTCGTACCTCATCTTTTCTCCCCGTATTGCCTTTTTATTTATCTTCTGTTGCTCATCTTTGTTGTGTTATACTTCTCTTTTATTTTTATACTGTCAGCCTCTTCTTCTCTTAGAATCTTTCTTCCTCTTTGCAATGAACTAATCCTGCACCTTCTGTATTATTCCCAGAAATACCTTCAATTTTTGTTCCACTGTCATCCCTGCTAGGGTCTCTTTCCAGTCAACTTTGGCAAGCTATTCCCTCATGCCACCATAGTCCTCTTTGGTCAACTGCAATACTGGCACTTCTGATTTTCCCTTCTACCTCTTAAATTGTAGATTAAAACTTATCATATTATGGTCACTTCCTCCTAATGGCTCCTTTACCTTGAGTCCCCTTAACAAATCTGGTTCATTACACAACACTAAATTCAGAATTGCCTTCTCCCTGGTAGGCTCCAGCACAAGCTGCTCTAAAAATCCATCTCGAAGGCACTCCACAAACTCCCTTTCTTGGGGTCCAGTACCAACCTGATTTCCCCAGTCTACCTGCATGTTGAAATCTCCCATAACCACCATAGCATTACCTTTGCAACATGCCAATTTTAACTCCTGATTCAACTTGCACCCTGTATCCAGGCTACTGTTTGGGGGCCCATTAGGGTCTTTTTACCCTTACAATTCCTCAGTTCTATCCATACTGACTACATCTCCTGATTCTATGTCACCCCTCACAAGGGACTGAATTTCATTCCTCACCTACAGAGCTACCTCTGCCCATCTGTCTGTCATTTTGATAGGAAGTATACCCCTAAATATTCAGTTCCCAGCCCTGGCCCTCTTGCAGCCATGTCTGTAATTCCCACAACATCATACTTGCCAATTTCTAACTGAGCCGCAAGCTCATCCACTTTATACTTTGTGCATTCATATACAACACTTTAACTTTGGTATTTTCCTCCCCTCTCACACCAGTCACTATTGGCCCTGACCTTACTCTCTTATCCCCTCTCGAACTTTCCTTCCCATTAATTTGGGAGTCTTTTGTAACTTTTCCTGTACTCACTTCCTCTTTAACACCATTTTTATACTCCCAATTTGTCAACCCCTCCCCCTGCTATTTAGTTTGAACCCACACGTGTAGCACTAGCAAACCTGCCTGCCAGGAAGTTGACCCCCCTTCAGTTAAGGTGTAACCCGTCCTTTTTGTACAGATCACCCCTACCCCAGAAGAGATCCCCGTGGTCTATAAATCTAAATCCTTGTTCCCTGCACCAGCCCCCCAGCCACACATTCAGATCCCCTATCTCCCTGTCCCTGCCTTCACCAGCACGAGGTGCAGGAAGCAATCCAGAGATAACCACCCTAGAAGTCCTTCTTTTCAGTCTTCTTCCTAACTGTCTAAACTCATGTTTAGAGTTTCTTCCTCCTTCCTTTTCTTCCCAACGTCGTTTGTGACCACGTGCACAACTACTTCCGGCTGTTCACCTCTCTCGAGGATGTTCTGAAGTCGGTCCATGATATTGAATGTCACGGACCGCACCAAGGAGGCAACAGACCATCCTCGGGTCTCGCCTGCCACCACAGAATCTCCTGTCCGCACCTCGGACAATTTGCTTCTCTCTATTTGCTTCAGTATCTATCTTGATCTGTTTTCGTATGTTTGACTTCTTGTTTGACAAAATAAGGGCGTGCTGCTCCTCTAAAAGATCACACCTCTGCCTCTGCCTCCTAGAAATAAAGTCAAAGCCTGACACTATAGCTCGGGCCCTCAATGTAAATCTTTTCTGAACTCTTTCCAGCTTAACAACATCCTTCTTAGAGCAGGTGACCAAAGCTGAACACATTACTTGAAATGTGGCCTCACTGACATCTTATACAACTGTAACATAACATCCCAACTTCTATTACTCCAGAGTAACTCCAGTTACTCCAGCATTTTGTGTCTACCTTCGATTTAAATCAGCATCTGCAGTTCTTTCCTGCACATCCCAACTTCTATACTCATTACCCTGACTGATGAAGCCCAATGTACCTGTGCTCTTAGATCCATCTGCTCTACAACACTTCCCAGCGCCCAACCATTCACTTTGAAAGTCCTGTACAGGTTTGACTTCACAATATGCAACACTGTGCACTTATCTACATTAAGCTCCATTGACCATTCCTCAGCCCAATTGCCCAACTGATGATGATCCTGCTATCTACGATACCCACCATTTTAATGTCATGTGCAAACTAACTAATCATGCCTGCTACATTCTCATCCAAATCATTGATATAACCCACAAAACAGTAATGGGTCCAGCACTGATTCCTGAGGCACACTGCTAGTCACAGCCCCCAGTTTGAAAAACAACCTGCCATCATCACCCACTCTCTTCCCTGAAGCCATTTTTATTTTCAGTCGATTAGCTCGCCCCAGCTCCCATGAGATTTAACCTTCCAGAGCAGCCTACCATGTGGAATCTTCTCAAATGCCTTGCAGAAGTCCAGACAGACAACGTCTACGTCTTTGCCCTCATCAACCTTTTTGGTTACATTAAAAAAAAGTCAGATTTGCAAGGTACGATCTCCCACGTACAAAACCATGCTGACTATCCCTAATCATCTCCCGTGTATCCAAATACATATATATCTTATTCCTCAGAAATCTCTCCAGTGGGTTACCTACCATTTATATTAGGCTCACTAATCTATGGTTCCCAGCCCTTCTTCGATAGAGGTATAACATCAGTCACCCTCCAGTCTTCCGTCACTTCAACCGTGTCTAATGATGATTCATATATCGCAACGTACTTTCCAACATACTATTCCCTTCATTCGATACGATACGATTCGATAAAACTTTTGACAGTCACAGCACACAGAAAGGTAAGGTACACGAAAATTAAAATTAAAAGTGAAAACAAAAAGTAAAACACAACTGTCCGTTGGCTGGCTGCCGTGTGCACAGCGCCTTCCCCCGAACAAACAAACAAACAAACGCAGACTTATCCCCTGGGCAGAGGATTCTAAACTAGTGCCCCCCTCCCCCATGCCGGGTCCTCCTTTGTTCTCCCACCGTCCTTCACGGCGCCCCCCCCCCCCCCCCCACTCCGGGTCCTCATTGTTCTTCAAGGTGATCCCCTCACCCATTCAAGTCCCTTTCATCAATTGTATGAAGTTGAGGGCCTAACACCAATCCCTGTGGAACACCATTGATTGCATCTTTGCCAGTCAAAAAAAGACACATTAATGCCTACACTCAGTTTCCAACTAACTGCCGTATGTTCAGTTCATGCTATTTTATTTTCTACCAAGTAACCATGAACTTTAAGTGACTCATGGCAGTATTTGAAATTAAAAGCTGAAAACTTACAATGATATTTTATGGATATATTCTTTTTAAATATATTCATTGAAGGGAAATGGGCTTCGCAGTCAAAAGACTTCCAGCATTTAATAGTCCATTTTTTGTTGCCCTTGAGAAGGTGCTGGTGAGTTGGCTTATTGAACTGACATAGTGCTCAAGTTATAGGTATACCCACAATGCTGTTAGGGGGAGAATTAATCGAAGGTCATGAGTTTGGAATGTCACCAAAATAAATCATCTCTCTCAGAGCTCTGCAATATATTATCTGTAGGCTTCAAACGGGTGATTGATAATTGCTGTATTTTCTGACATATTGCCAACAGACAAAATACTTGCTTGTTGTACTTGCTGGTAGATTCATTTGTAGGTGACAATTTTCACCTGGTGTAAACTGTACCCTCCACAGAGCAGCTCTTGCATCTGCCCACCAAGGTCAACCTCTGCCGGATAAACTAAGTGTCCTTGAAAGCACGCCACAAGTTAGAGGAATGCACACAATTATCAGGTAATTTTAGAATTGATCTAAAAGATTTATTTTTTAAATGTATAATTACGGGAGCAAAGCTATTGTACTGTGTCTTGCATACTGGAAATGGGAATATAATAAAGAAGTAAGTCTGGTGCATTATCACCATTGCCAAGACTGGGGAACAGTTACAACTATTTAAGTGCATAAAAGATTTTAATTTAAATAAATGAAGATAAATTAATGTCATATTTCTGGGCTCCGTTGTGTGAAACAAGTAGGCACAGTGGTAGAGTTGCTGCCTCACAGTGCCAAAGGCCCAGGTTTGATCCAGACTACGGCATATTAAATTGAAATGATCCTTTAGTTTTTAGAGATACAACATGGAAACAGGCCCTTCAGCTCACCAAGTCCATGCTGAACATCAATCACTCGTAAACGGTTTACCTGCATCTCTTCCAACCTCATCTATTGCGTCCGCTGCTCTAGATGTCAGCAGATCTATATCGGTGAGACCAAGCGGAGGTTGGGCGATCGTTTCGCCGAACACCTCCGCTCGGTCCGCAATAACCAAGCTGACCTACCGGTGGCTCAGCACTTCAACTCGCCCTCCCACTCCGCCTCCGACCTCTCTGTCCTGGGTCTCCTCCATGGCCACAGCGAGCAGCACCGGAAATTGGAGGAACAGCACCTCATATTCCGTTTGGGGAGTCTGCACCCCGGGGGCATGAACATCGAATTCTCCCAATTTTGTTAGTCCTTGCTGTCTCCTCCCCTTCCTCAGCCCCCCTGCTGTCTCCTCCCATCCCCCAGCCTTCTGGCTACTCCTCCTTTTCCTTTCTTGTCCCCACCCCCCCCCGCCCCCGATCAGTCTGAAGAAGGGTTTCGGCCCGAAACGTTGCCTATTTCCTTCGCTCCATAGATGCTGCTGCACCCGCTGAGTTTCTCCAGCTTTTTTGTGTAACACTCGTAAACACTAGTTCTATGCTATTCCACTTTTGCATCCACTCCCTACAAATGAGGGGTGATTTTACAGAACCCAATTAGCCTACAAACTCGCATGTCTTTGAGATGCGGGAGGTAACTCACATGGTCACAGGGAGAACGTGCAAACTCCACATGATCAATACCTGAGGTCAGGATCAAACCCAGCACTGTGAAGCAGCAGCTCTACCAGCTCGTGCCACTGTACCACCCTCCTTAACAAGGATAAGGATACTCTGGTTAACAAGAAATAAAAACGTGAAGTACTTTTTAAATGGTGCTGATTTGTAGATGTTATTCAGTGATAGGCCTCACATTTTTCCATATTATGTTCCATCATGACTCTCCTCAACTACTCATTTAACCTGTCTATATATCCATGAATTCTCTTCACACCAGGTATTTTCACCCATTCTTGTTCCATTGGCTATTTCACAGTTGGCATCATCGGCCAAGTTGTAACTGTGGCCCAGCATTACTCCTTGGAGCACTTCGCTGGTCACTGCCTTCCAACCTAAAAATGTTTACTTTTGGTCTTCCTTTCCTGTCTCGCAACCAATTCACAGTCTACATCAGTATGTTATCCATGTTCCAATTTCCTATGATTTTGCATATAAATACATATAATTTATAAACTGTATTAGTCCACTCGGGCCTTTAACATCCTCTGAGAGGAAATAAATTTGTCTCATCACTGCCCTAGATGGGCTACCCTTTATTTTTAAATTTGAGCTCTAGTTCTAGTGTATCCTACGATCAAACATCTTTACCCCATTCATCTTTCCAAGACTCTTCAGGATCATGTGTTTTAATCAAGTCAACGCTCTCTCTTCTAAACTTTAGTATATACAGTGGCTTGCAAAAGTATTCATACCCCCTTGAACTTTTCCACATTTTGTCACGTTACAACCGCAAACGTAAATGTATTTTATTGGGATTTTATGTGATAGACCAACACAAAGTGGCGCATAATTGTGAAGTGGAAGGAAAATGATACATGGTTTTCAAATTTTTTTACAAATAAAAAACTGAAAAGTGTGGCGTGTAAAAGTATTCAGCCCCCTTTACTCTGATACCCTTAAATAAAATCCAGTGCAACCAATTGCCTTCAGAAGTCACCTAATTAGTAAATAGAGTCAGTCCACTTGTGTGTAATCTAATCTCAGTATAAATACAGCTGTTCTGTGAAGGCCTCAGAGGTTTGTTAGAGAACATTAGTGAACAAACAGCATCATGAAGCCCAAGGAACACACCAGACAGGTCAGGGATAAAGTTGTGGAGAAGTTTAAAGCAGGGTTAGGTTATAAAAAAAATCCCAAGCTTTGAACATCTCACGGAGCACTGTTCAATCCATCATCCGAAAATGGAAAGAGTATGGCACAACTGCAAATCTACCAAGACATGGCCGTCCACCTAAACTGACAGGCCGGGCAAGGAGAGCATTGATCAAAGAAGCAGCCAAGAGGCCCATGGTAACTCTGGAGGAGCTGCAGAGATCCACAGCTCAGGTGGGAGAATCTGTCCACAGGACACTATTAGTCGTGTAGTCCACAAATCGGGCCGTTATGGAAGAGTGGCAAGAAGAAAGCCATTGTTGGAAAAAAAGCCGTAAGAAGTCCCCTTTGCAGTTTGCCACAAGACATGTGGGGGACACAGCAAACATGTGGAGGAAGGTGCCCTGGTCAGATGAGACCAAAATTGAAGTTTTTGGCCTAAATGCAAAACGCTATGTGTGGCGGAAAACTAACACTGCACATCACCCTGAACACACCATCCCCACTGTGAAACATGGTGGTGGCAGCATCATGCTGTGGGGATGCTTTTCTTCAGCAGGGACAGGGAAGCTGGTCAGAGTTGATGGGAAGATGGATGGAGCCAAATACAGGGCAATCTTGGAAGAAAACCTGTTAGAGTCTGCAAAAGACTTGAGACTGGGGCGGAAGTTCACCTTCCTGCAGGACAACGACCCTAACCAGACCTACAATGGAATGGTTTAGATCAAAGCATATTCATGTGTTAGAATGGCCCAGTCAAAGTTCAGACCTAAATCCAATTGAGAATCTCTGGCAAGACTTGAAAATTGCTGTTCACAGACGCTCTCCATCCAATCTGACTGAGCTTGAGCTATTTTGCAAAGAAGAATGGGCAAAAATCTCAGTCTCTAGATGTGCAAAGCTGGTAGAGACATACCCCAAAAGACTTGCAGTTGTAATTGTAAAAATAAATTGGATAGGCATATGGATGAGAAGGGAATGGAGGGTTATGGTATGAGTGCAGGCAGGTGGGACTAAGGGAAAAAAGTTGTTCGGCATGGACTTGTAGGGCCGAGATGGCCTGTTTCCGTGCTGTAATTGTTATATGGTTATATGTTATATAGTAATTGCAGCGAAAGGTGGTTCTACAAAGTATTGACTCGGGGGGCTGAATACTTTTGCAAGCCACACTTTTCAGTGTTTTATTTGTAAAAAAATTTGAAAACCATGTATCATTTTCCTTCCACTTCACAATTATGCACCACTTTGTGTTGGTCTATCACATAAAATCCCAATAAAATACATTTACGTTTGTGGTTGTAACGTGACAAAATGTGGAAAAGTTCAAGGGGTATGAAAACTTTTGCAAGCCACTGTATCTTATAGTCTTGTGTAGCATCCTATCAGAGGCCTTCTGGAAGCACAATTGAACCGCATCTACTGACTCCTGCTTATCTATTCTAGTTGGTATATCTCCCTGTCAAAAAAATCTGATGGATTTTTTTAATTTATTACTTTCCTAAATATGTTTTCCTATTAATATTTTAAAATGCTTTTGTTTTAGCGCTCCCTTAAGAATAGGTTCCAGCATTTCACTCATCAGATGTGTCAGGCTAATTTTCGTGTTGTTCCTTTTATTCTTTCTCCTTGCGCTCATAATACTGAGGATACATTTGTTAACTTTCCATTAATGGCAGATAGGTTTCAAAGCAGTGGAATTTTGGAAGATAACTACCAGTGCCACTGTTTTTTTATAACCTTATAATGCAGTCATTGGGTTCTAGGGATTCATTGCTTTACAGTTGCATTAATTCTCCTGTACAATTTTTAAACTAATCTTAACTTATTTCACATCCTTGTTCTCCTGTTACATAGAAATAAAGACACAAGTCGAGATGAGTTCATCTTCTATTCAAAAAGGTTAATGAGGTTGCTGATTGAGCATGCTCTTTCCTTTCTGCCGCTCAAGGTAAGTTTATTGAGTGTGCTTATCGGTGATAAAATAGGGAGTCTGATGTCCTATTTGACTTGATATGTAGTGTCATTTAATTTGTCGATGCTGCAAGTAAAGTTTAATCATTCTTGGAAGAGTCCAACCATAGACTTTCATGAAGAAAATGAACATTACGGGGTGATTTGATGGATATTTTTAAAAAGGAGATGGGAAAACCAACTGGGAACATTGGGTTGTAGAAATTGTTTTGGCAAGAATCTTTGTTCATTTCAAAATAGATTGATGACCCAAAACTGAATTTTATTAAAATGCGATCCACAACTCCATTTCGGGTAAATTTGGCATAGGTCTCTGACAGTTGCTCAGAGGCACTACACTTATGGCGTGAGTCTAGAGTACAGGAGAAAGACTTAACAAGTGAAAGATGAAGAGCCATACCGAGCCATGCCTATGGAGACTGGCAAGGTGATGACACCTGGAATCTTCAAGAATGGTCATCGTGTTGCCTATAATCAGATTGTTTTTCCCCCTTTTTGATACTGTTTTGGGATGATGGCAAGTGCATATTGGCATTTGAGAAAACATCAGCCTCTCTACTTGGTTGCCATTGGAAATTACTACTCTAGGAAATACAGCCAAAATGTGAGAATGGGCACCTATTGAGTGAATTTAGAAGTAATTTAATTTAGTTTAGAGATACAGCGCGGAAACAGGCACTTTTGACCACCAAGTCCGCGCCGACCTGCGATCCCTCGCACTAACACTATCGTACACACACTAGTGACAATTTTTTTTACAATTATCCCAAGTCAATTAACCTACAATCCTGTATGTCTTTGGAGTGTGGGAGGAAACAGAAGATCTCGGAGAAACCCCATCTGGTCACAGGGAGAACATACAAACTCTGAACAGACAGCATCCGGGTCTCTGCCGCTGTAAGGCAGCAACTCTACCACTGCCCTACCACCGCCCAAATGTGCAGCTTCTACACATTGTACACTACAGCATTACTCCCTGTGTAGGAAATCACTGCAGATGCTGGTTTAAATCGAAGGCAGAACACAAAATGCTGAACCTCTTGGAGTTTACAAAAAAAACAATGCAAGTCTCCTGCACAAGACCATTTCTTCTATCTGTTGTTTTTCTCATTTTGAGGGATGTAGAACAAAGGGGCAAAAATACAGGTTTGACTGTAGAATATTTGGGATGGAAGAACATTTCTGTGGGAGCATGTGTGGCTGTGAAATGCAATACCAAAGATCAACATTTTAAGTATGTATTACAAAGCTAATTGAAGGCGAGGGGAAATAAAGAATATATAGAAACAGAGTAGGAATGTAATGTGGAGCTTCTGCTTATGTGAAGGACAAATAGCCGGGTGGAAATATTGCATGATTTTGTGCTGTAATGTCACGTGTATTAATATTTAATGTCAAAGTAACTGTTCTTTAAACAAATTCTAATTTCCATCCGTGAAAATTCACAGCCTGTTACCGTGGAAACACCTCAAGAAGCGCTATATGAAGGGAAACGATTTGATGGAAAAAGAGTGAGAATCTTGCCTTTGTTGTCTTCAGAAACTTCAGAAATTACTGTTTGTTAATGTTTGTTTGAAATTACTGGATTAAAATTTCATGGCAGAACAAAAATATATTAACAAGACCCTGGAAAATCTCCAATAGATAAATTTGAATTATAGCACATAAACCTAAAAAATAACAAAAGCTGAGCATTTGGATTACATGCATTATCAACACCGGATCTATGGACATCCCTATTTATGAATGAGCTCCCCAAAATATTTAAAGTCCAATGTACATACATACGCTAATTTCTGCGAGCGGCAGGGATAGTTTACCCCCTCTTTCTCTCCATTTTTAGTAATTGTTCATCCTTTTATCAGTCTTGAGTGCTTTTGGTGTCATTCATTACAATACTGTGGAGGCTTGAATACTGTATTGAGTGATTTCCGACATGGAGAGTGGTGAATCTCTGGAACTCTCTGCCACAGAGGGTAGTTGAGGCCAGTTCATTGGCTATATTTAAGAGGGAGTTAGATGTGGCCCTTGTGGCTAAGGGGATCAGGGGGTATGGAGAGAAGGCAGGTACGGGATACTGAGTTGGATGATCAGCCATGATCATATTGAATGGCGGTGCAGGCTCGAAGGGCCGAATGGCCTACTCCTGCACCTAATTTCTATGTTTCTATGGACAATATCAACATGGACATTTTTGAAAACGTTCATGTTCATTACCCGGGATTGTTTTGTATACTAAATGTTCATGAGATATAATGTTCTAGTTGAGAAATTCTACTGCGGTTGTACAGGGTCTTGGTGAGACCATACCTGGAGTATTGCGTACAGTTTTGGTCTCCAAATCTGAGGAAGGACATTATTGCCATAGAGGGAGTGCAGAGAAGGTTCACCAGAGTGATTCCTGGGATGTCAGGACTTTCATATGAAGAAAGACTGGATAGACTAGGCTTGTACTCGCTAGAATTTAGGAGATTGAGGGGGGATCTTATAGAAACTTACAAAATTCTTAAGTGGTTGGACAGGCTAGATGCAGGAAGATTGTTCCTGATGTTGGGGAAGTCCAGGACAAGGGGTCACAGCTTAAGGATAGAGGGGAAATCCTTTAGGACCGAGATGAGAAAAACATTTTTCACACAGAAAGTGGTGAATCTCTGGTACTCTCTGCCACAGACGGTAGTTGAGGCCAGTTCATTGGCTATATTTAAGAGGGAGTTAGATGTGGCTAAAGGCATCAGGGGGTATGGAGAGAAGGCTGGTACGGGATACAGAGTTGGATGATCAGTCATGATCATATTGAATGGCGGTGCAGGCTCGAAGGGCCGAATAGCCTACTCCTGCACCTATTTTCTATGTTTCTATGACATTTCAATGTTTTTCTAAAAAGGCTTTAGTGCTCTATTGGGTGAAATTTTGCATCATTTATTTACAGGATGATAATATCTACATTTGAAGTAAAAAGTAATCAGTAATTCATTTGACAAATGGAATTTCATCTTGTTTAATTCCCGACTTACAAGATTGCAAAGAAAATCAAAGGAACCAATGCAGACAAATTGTGCGCTATGAGCAAGGCTCAAATAGCAGAACATGGGTTTTAAATTTAAACTCTGGGATTAATCTATGATTGAAGCAGAAAGTTAAAAGGATTTTGTTTAAACCAAAGAGTAATCATGAAATCAAGTAATTAAAAGCATGAATATAAATGGGTAATTACATTTCTGATGAGAGGTCTAATAACATTATTCACAAAAGGAAATTAATAACTTTTAAAATCTATTTTTCACCAACCACCGCCAATTCACAGTGCTGAGAACTGATACTGTTGCTATTTTAATGCAGCGTGTACAAATTTGCATATAGCGTTGTGATGATAATCAAATCCCTTTCCCCCCCTTGCTGTACACCACTGCATGGGAAACTGGCGTGAATTCAGCAGTGAATCACCCATGGCGGTGCAGAGAGCTGGTGTGGGTGGGCACCCGGCGCTGAGATTTGAGACTGGGTACAGTCCAGCAGACTCGCTCTATGTGTTGACAGACCACCCGGATCATACGCTTCGTCATCGCCTCAGCTTAGATATGATGGAAGCTGTTGTAACCCCTGACTCTTCATTTGACTACAGCCTTTTCGAGCTCAGAGATCTTTCTATGGTAACACATTCTTGGGTTGTTAAAACAAACAAAGAGGGGGAGAGATCTGACACGAAGAGATTGGAGAAGTGTGAAATCCAGCTGGTCTGTCAACACATGGGGCAGGCCCTGCCAATGCAGAACAATAGTTGTACTCATCCTGGCTGAGTATAGCTTCAAGTGCAACATCGCACCCCCACTGAACTGCAACACTGTTTGTACCAGCCTATCTGAAATGAGCCCTCAAAGGCAGCCTTGCCACCCTTAGCGGAGGTGTTTCTTTGCTGCAATACCATCAGCGGTGGGCAGGGATTTGCAACCGGTTTGCAGATGATGGATTTTTGCCTGTGAATGTTCCGGCTTGAGGACCAGGGGCCCTATTGCCAATCAGTGCCTCGTATGTTCACTAACTAGGATCCAATCTACTCAAACCTTTGTTAGTAATCCACGAACCTTCACTTACAGTTTTGTTTAGAACTGACTTTTTATACAAGCCTTTCTTGTCATAAAACTGGGAGACCAAATGTGAACTGCATCTGGGCCTTCTGCTTGGTACATCTGTGCTCCATAGCTGGGTCGGTGGTAAGATATCTGACTTTCAGTTCATTTCTGACTACCATGTTTCAATACCTGGCTTGTTAGAGACAAACAGAATAATAAGTAGGAAGTATCCCACAGTGTTATGCTGGAGAGGAACAAGATCAATTTAGCCCACAGACTGCAACAAATTTCAATGAAGTTTAAATTTCAGAGTAAATTTTATCCTTAAGAAAATTGAACACACAATCGCAAATATCAACTGTATGCATTATTGTATATTACTATAGACCAAGTGGGACATAGCTCCCAACTGCCAGGCGTGGCTGACGTTTTTAAAGTTTAAAATGGCAATAACTTGTAAAAAAGAAGTTCAATGTGAACGCATCTCACACCCCCTCTTCAGTCCCTTATTCCCCTCCTGTATTATCCTCCCTCTTCCCAGCCTCCATCAACCCTCCTCTGCTTCCTCCACTAGCCCCCTCCCTCCCCTCCTCTCACTTTGTCTCCCTGATCCCCCACTCCTCACCTCCTCCCATCCCACTCCCCACTCTCCCTTCTCACAAACACAGCCCACTTTCCCTCTATCCCCCACTCCCTACCTCCCCAATGTAGTACAACGCCCTCCTCTCCCTCTATCTCCCCTCCACCCCCACTCTCCCTCCTCCCTCTCCCTCTACCCCCTCCTTCTCCCTCTACCCCCCCTCCTCTCTCTCTCTCTACTCCCCTCCCTCTCAGCCCTTCTCCCTCTCTTCTCTCTCTCCCTCTCTTCTCTCTCTCCCTCTCTTCTCTCTCTCCCTCTCTTCTCTCTCTCCCTCTCTCCCTCTCTACCCCCCCTCCCTCTCCCTCTCTACCCCCCCCTCCCTGTCCTTCTCTACCCCCCCCCCCTCCCTCTGCCCCCCCCTCCCCTCTCTCCCACCCCTCCCTCTCTACTAAAAAGGGAGGGTGAAGAGGAGGAGGGAGTGCTGGGGTATGAGGAGAAATGAGCTGGGCCTGCGCTATACATGAGCGGTGCAATATTGAGTTGGGGGAACAGGTGAGTAGTGGAATCTTGCGTTGGGGGAGCAAACCCAATGAGTCTGCAACTGGTCCAGTAACATTCTTATAACTATTAGTACGCTGATCTTGGATGTGTGTGTGTGGTGTGTATTCATGCTGCTCGAAAAAACAATATATTATATTAATATTATTCATTCACTCCTTTTACCCCATCCTCCGTCCTATCCACTCACGTATAACCCCTAACTTGCAGGGGCTGCTGTAGAGGGTGGGTTTAGAGAGAGAGGGACACGGAGGCACAGAGAGGGGCACGGGAGGGAGGGGGTATAGGGGGGGAGAGAGATAGGGGGGGGGGATAGAGAGGGGAGGGGGAGAGACCCGAGGCGCGAGCGAGTGTCGACCAATGGAGCACCGGTTGGGCCGACGCAGTCTTCAGCTATGATCTTTGGTCAGCGGGCGAGAGCGAGTGAGGTGACATCAGTCGAAGCACGGGTTGGAAAAAACAGCAACGCGGTCTTCAACTATGATCTAATTTTGGTGTTCAGGGGGTCGACATTTCTGAACAACGGGGGCAAGAAGATGCGAAAAACACACACACACACACACACACACACACACACAGGAGGGGTTAGAGGTGACATCAGTCGCAGCGCGAGCAGACGGCAGGCAGGCACGTCACGTCATCAGCGAAAAACAGGCGTTTTGATTTCAAAGTTTGATCGGATTTGTGAACATTTCTATTAATAACTCAAGAAATAAAAGACTCATTTTGCAGGTAAGCCGATTTCAGATTCCAGGGGGTAAATCTCTACCAGAATATGTCAAAATTTTCACGTTCGCGCATTGTTTATTCAAGAAGATGCGAAAACACACACACATAACACACACACACACACACACACACACACACTAACACACACACACACACACACACACACACACACCCACACACACACACACACACAGAGTTTTATAGTTATAATAAAGATATATATATAGATAGACAGACAAGCCATGACTGGATGTGATAATTGTGAACAGACTGCTGAAGAGGACTTGTTGATGTGAATAATGCGTAATTAGAGATTTAATTGGACAGCTCTTGATGTCTTGAATATCTGTTTTACTAACATTCATCCTTGAAGAGAAAATGGGGGAAAATAAGAGAAAGGACTTGGAACAGTCATTCATTATCGTAACTGAACTATTCCTTATCCCTTAGATAACAGGAGTCTCCATTCTTCGTGCTGGTGAAACCATGGAACAGGCTCTAACAGCAGTGTGCAAGGATATCAGATTAGGGAAGATTCTTATTCAGACTAATCATGACACAGGAGAGCCCGAGGTACCAGCTATTCTTCAATTCTAGAATATTTGGCTTAGTGAATTAGAACAATTGCCATGGTGTGAATATTTTCTCTATAAAATATAATATATAAAACATTGCTGCCTGCATCTGAAATAAGCTTGGTTAAACTATTAAAATATTTAATCATTTAACTATAACTGAATGAATATGTAGCTTCTTGTGGGTCTGCTAGTGAGTTATATTTTTCAATATAAACATAAACATCAGCATAGATAGCAATATATCTTTCTCTAAGACTAATTGCTTCGTGACTCTTCAATAATTTTCAAATGATGAAACTGTATTCCCAACAAGATGAAAGTTGTCTCTTAATGGATGTACATTGATCTGTTTCTTACTTTCCTGTAGCTACATTATCTTCGATTACCCAAGGATATCAGTGAAGATTATGTCATTTTGATGGATAGTACGGTGTCAACAGGTGCTGCTGCTATGATGGCAGTTCGAGTCCTTCTGGTGAGCATTCAGTTAATTGGTTAGAGGTGTAGATTGCTGCTGGAATTTGTGTTGATTTAAATTGCAACATCTGCTAATGTTTAAGGGTGACTTGTTATAAGAGAAAGGGAGTTTTAAAGTTTTTGCTTTTTTTTAAACTTTTGGCTTGTTTTTCTTAGGACAGTTACACATTTTCAGTTTCTTAATTGTTTGAAATATTTGTGGAGAAAAATTGGTATAAAAATACCAAAATATGTCATCAGTAGTAATGTTTCATTATGTTGGTAAATCGGTTAAAACATATTTTGCCTTGTGGCTTGGCAGTATTGAATGCGGATGACAGATGCAGACAGTATTTGTGATTTATGGAGTGCTCATTGTTTTTGAAATGGGGCATATTGGTTGACATTAAAGGGGGTGTCAAAGGCAAGCAAAACTACTAAATTGGCGTTGAACATAATATGATTAGTTTTAATCTGCAATTTGAGAAGGAGAACGTTAAATCGGAAGTGTCAGTGATGCAGTTGAACAAAGGGGACTATGAAGGCATGAGAGGGGAGCTGGCCAAGGTTGGAAAGGGATCCGAGCAGGAATGATGGTGGAACAGCAATGGCAGGAATTTCTGGGCATAATCCGGAAGATGCAGGATCATTTCATTACAAAAAGGAAGAAAGATTCTAAGGGGAGTAGGAGGCAACCGTGGCTGACAAGAGAAGTTAGGGATAGAATAAAACTAAAACAAAAGATGTATAACACAGCAAAGAGTAGCCGGAAGCCAGAGGATTGGGAAACTTTCATAGGACAACAGAAGGAAACAAAACGGGCAATACAGGCTGAAAAGATGAAGTACGAAGGGAAGCTGGCCAGGAATATAAGGAAGGACAGTAAAACTTCTTTAGATATGTTATGGGTGAAAAAGAATAGCAAAGTCAAATGTGGGTCCCTTGAAGGCAGACACGGGTGAAATTATTATGGGCAACAAGGAAATGGCAGAAGAGTTGAATAGGTACTTCAGATCTGTCTTCACTAAGGAAGACACAAACAACCTCCCAGATGTACTGGAGGACAGAGGATCTAAGGGGATAGAGGAACTGAAATAAATTTTCATTAGGTGAGAAATAGTATTGGGTAGGCTAATGGGACTGAAGGATGATAAATCCCCTGGACCTGATGGTCTGCATCCCAGGGTCCTCAGGGAGGTGGCTCAAGAAAGGAGCGAGAGAGAAAACGGGGAATTACAGACCAGTTAGCCTGACTTCGGTGGTGGGAAAGATGCTGGAGTCAATTATTAAAGAGGTAATAATGGAGCATGTGGTCCTACTTCCACGTGCTGGCTGTAAGCCTGGGCCGTAATTTCGGTAAACCCAGGTAGGGCTGGTAGGTTAACAGGCAGAGTTGAGCTGTATTTAGCGCTGCCTCTCTGTGCTGCCTGTGGGCCTGGGGCCGCCGCTCCTGTCTGACTCCCGACGTCTCAGGTGGGGGGGTTCAAGTTCAAACAAATGCCTCAAAACTCATTGGTCGGCGGTTTACTCTTCAGCAAGACAATGAGCCCAAACATACAGCTAAAGCAACAAAGGAGTTTTTCAAAGCTAAAAAATGGTTAGTTCTTGAGTGGTCAAGTCAATCACCTGATCTGAACCCACTTGAGCATGCCTTTTGTATGCTGAAGAGAAAACTGAAGGGGGCTAGCACCCAAAACAAGCATAAGCTCAAGATGGCTGCAATACAGGCCTGGAAGAGCATCACCAGAGAAGACACCAGAGAAAACATAACTACTTCATTTACATTACATTGCTGTGTCCCAAACACTATATGGTGCACTGAAATGGGGGGACTGTATAAAAATTGCTGTCATTTCTACATGGAGCACAATGTGCCTCTGTACTCCACAATTTGAGATTTGTAATAGAAAAAAATCAATGTGGTTAAAGTGCACATTGTCATGTGGCCAAATCTGACAATGTGCACTTTAACCACATTGATTTTTTTCTATTACAAATCTCAAATTGTGGAATACAGGGGCAAATAAATAAATGATAGGTCTTTGTCCCAAACATTATGGAGGGCACTGTAAGTTTAGATATTCATTAACTTGTCCGATTGTTAGAACATTTTAAGATTGATTTAGATAACATAACTTTTTGCCTTCCCAAAAACCTGTATGTTGGTGTAAAGTGATAGTACAAATATTGATGTGTCTGAATTTAATTATTTGTCTTGCCCAAAGCTGAGGGTGCAGAATTGAATCACATTTGTTGACACAGCAGACAAGTTTACGATATGTTGGATGTAATGTTATGATGCAGTTCATAGTCATTTGTGTTTTAGATTCGCATGGAGCAAGATATTTCTGTGAAAATATAGTAACTGGCATATTAAGTCTTAGCACATACAATTAACTTCCCGCTATCATTAAATTTACTTGAATATTTGAAGTCTCCAGCAATTTTATGAAAATTTAGCTTGCAGAAATCTTTGTTTAGTCAATTTGTTCATAGCTTAACACTAATTTTGGTGTTGTAGTTGATGAAAGTCATACTGCATTAAATTATTCTGACATTCTAGGATCATGACGTGCAGGAAGATAAAATATTTCTACTCTCCTTATTGATGGCTGAGATGGGAGTGCATTCAGTGGCTTACGCCTTTCCCAAGGTTAACATCATTACCACGGCGGTAGACAAGAAAGTAAATGATGAGTTCCACATTATTCCTGGAATAGGTAAGATTGCATGCCAATTTACACGTAACCAAATGACATACTTTTTGCTCCCTTATATTAAATGTATTCATAATAACGGATTGAAAAGTTATTTTAAAAGTAAAGTTACAAATGGCATTTAACAAAATACCATTTGGGTTTACATTTATTATTGTCAAATATACTAAGATACAGTGAAAAACATTGTTTTACATGCTATCCAAACAGATCAGATATCCCATACATATATAGAATCAGTTCAAACTCAAGTACAACATATTGACCAAATGGGAAGATACAGAATTCAGAATATAGATCTGTAGAGCATTGATTCGATAGACAAAGTCCAATCTCCTCAGTGGGGTAGAGCTGAATCTAACAGTAGCCTAGCTTATGGAAGAATTGTTTAGAAGCTTGAATGGAGGGGGAAAAGCTGTCCCTGAGTCTGGTGGCGTGCACTAAAAAAGCTGTTCCTGAGTCTGGTGCCACGCGCTTTCATGCTTTTGTACCTTGTGCCAGACAGGATTGACCGGGATGGGACAAGCCTTTAATTAAGTTGGTTGCTTATCCAAGGCCGCTTGAAGTGTAGGTGAAGTCAATGGTGGGAGGTATGGTCTGCGTGGTGGACTGGGCGACACCTACAACTCTTCAATTTCTTGTGGTCGCGGGCAGAGATGTTCCCAAACCAAGCTATGATGCAACCCGACACTATGCTTTTTATGGTGCATCTGTAGAAGTTTGTAAGAGTCACTGGAAATATGCCAAGTCTCCTGAGGAAGTGAAAAGGTATGTGTGCTTTTGTGGCTGTTGCATCAATGAGGTTGATCCATGACATGTTGTTGGCAATATTAACGCCAAGGAACGTGAAGTTCTCAAGTATTTTCTTCATCCGCATCCACTCCACTATGCTTCCTGAAGTCAATAACTCCTTCCTTCATCTTGTCGACGTCGATAAACCAGATAGAAATATAAAACCAATTTAATTACCAGGAGTCTGGCTCAAGTACAGAAAGCAATTGAGAGATTGTCTTTCAGACTGGAATGTTTTTATACAATGGCATTCCTTAGTAGGTGGTGTTAGCTATAATTTTATATCTAAAATACAATGTTGATGTGAGTATACGTATCAATGCTTGAAGAGAAAATTAAGCTCAGAAATATAGTATACAGTGGGGAAGTTGGCAGCAAAGCTGAAGTAGAAGCAAGCTGGTACGAAATGGGCTATCGCCTGGTGAAAGGTAATGTAAAGCCATTATGCTTAACACTTGGAAGAAAGACGAAAACCAATATCAGCTGCACGTTACAATTTTTAAATGCTGCAGTTATAGACTGGGAGGGGTGCATGGGCACAATTTTTTGAAGTCTTAGGACAAGTTGGGAGGCTTTATTGTTTAAAATAAATTATGTTTCCTATACATTGGGATAGTTTCTGTCTCAACCACCTCCTCTAGCAGGTTGTTCCATACCCCCACCACACTTTGTGTGGAAAAGGTTACTCCTCAGATTCCTATTAAATCTTTTCCCCTTCACCTTAAACCTATGTCCTCTTGTCCTCGATTCGCCTACTCTTGGCAAGAGACTCTGCATCTACACAATCAATTCCTCTCATGATTTTATACACCTCTATAAGATCACCCTTCATGAACGCCATTATGAAAGCTTCATACCGCAAAGGATCACCATCATATCTAGGAATTTCCATTGGTAGTAGGGTGGAAGAGAGATTTTGTTGAGCTATGAGCTTACTGATTTCAGTTTGACTCCTCACTAATTCATAGAATTCACCTTGAGATCCTTGGCTTGGTGCAGACGGACGATAAACAGGCCTCTGAAACGAATACTGGTCTGAGTAAGTTTTGTCATGAGTCCTCTTCGTATCATAAACAGGCATCGTGGCTTGGCTTGCTCAAGCCTGTGTATTAGGCCTCTGATAAACAAACTGAATTGGTAGTTTGTTACGAGCCACATCAGGAAGCCCATAAATTTGTTGCTTCGGTCTGACATCCTGTTGTTGAGGTAAAGCTTTGTCAGCCCACCACTGTTTCTGTGGGTGTTCAAAGCCATGAGACCTAGTGGTCCCCGGCGGTGGATTTAATCCAGCTGCTGCTGACTCCAGCTCAGCAGCTCCTTCTTGGACTGAGGAACTCTTCCCTGAGATACTTTCGAGCCGCATCTCGAACCTCGATTTTCCAGTATCTCTGCTGTACATTTGGCAATTGCCAATTTTGTGGCTAGTTCCAGCTGTTCTTTTTGTCTACTCAACTGCCTTTTTCATTCCTCAGCATCTCTCTTAAACCGCATTTCTTGTTCTTCAGCCTCTCTCTCTTAAGGCGCATTTCTTGTTCCTCAATCTCATGCATTAGCTCCATCGCTTTAACTTTTAACGAAAGCGCAGCTATGTTCTTGGTTCTTGGTTTCTTGGTCCTCCAAAATATTCCAAATGGAATTTAAACTGGAGGTGGTGGGGGGATGACTTAAGCCAGAAAGGGTTATTGGGAAGAAAGAGCTACTTTAAATTTAGTTGCATCTGGTTGGGTAACTATAGTAGGGTGGAGATTATTCCATGCTTTAATTGTGCGGGGGAAGAACACATCTGTCTTTGTAGCTGGAATCACAAATTGGATCGAATGCCCTCGTCTGCTCCTAATTGGTTTGGGTTTGGTGTGGGTCTTGTTAACTATGTCGAGCTGACTATTTAACATTTTGTAAAAAGCCCTTGTGGATGAACTGGCTACAAAACCAGATTTATGTCTTGATCTTCGTGCAGAGACGTTTGAGATGCTCTCTAGTGGTGTTACTTCTTGTTTGATTTTGACACCTTGTTGCATTGCACTTTCAGCAACAGGGTCCATAAGCTCTTCGGTTTCAAGTAGCCAATCCTTCATAAACTCCACAAATTCATCGAAGAATTGCACCTTCTATTTAAACCACTGGGTGTGTCTTTCAAGCACCTCCCCATGCAGTCTGCCCTTCGTTAATGCATTTTTCTAACCTGGAGACCAAGACTTAGTAATTGTCCATGATTAGCTCGCACCATCGTCACATTTTCTGTGGATTCCATCAGTTTCTTCTGGCTCTCGATTTTCTTAGACACCCTTCTCCACAACTTGTCTCTCTCCTTCTGGAATTTTTCCAGATAGGCTTCTTCTATATTCTCGGTTACCTTAGTTTGTTTCTTCGGATGTCTTGGCTTCTCTCCGCCACCTTGTGGCTCCTCCGACTCACCTGCTCGATCTTGCTCCATGGATTAAACAGGCCTTGGCAGACTGCCAAATCTGCTAGTTGGACAAACAGGACCTCTTCAGTTTGCTTCTGTCATTATTGATAAACATTCTAAACCATGTTCTATAAACACCTGATAAGAAACCAAAAACAAAACTGGACTTTCAGAAAACATCCAATATTTTCGAAGTATAGAAGTGACTTCAGTTCAGAAAGAATGTATCTTATCTCAACTTCAAAACCAAGGCCAGCACCTGGATTCCAGTTTTACTCGCCTTTGGCTCCCTTCAAAAACTTAACAGAACTCTTATCAGAGCCTGTAATTTTACATTCAAATACGACATTTGTCGAACTTTCACAGCATCTCGCTAAGAAGCTGTTCCAATTAAAACTCTTTAGATTCTGGAGCAGTTCCTGAGGATTGGTGGGTAGCAAACATAACCCCACTTTTTAAGAAGGGAGGGAGAGAGAAAACGGGGAATTACAGACCAGTTAGTCTAACATCGGTAGTGGGGAAACTGCTATAGTCAGTTATTAAAGATGGGATAGCAGCACATTTGGAAAGTGATGAAATCATTGGACAAAGTCAGCATGGATTTACGAAAGGTAAATCATGTCTGACGAACCTTATAGAATTTTTCGAGGATGTAACTAGTAGCGTGGATAGGGGAGATCCAGTGGATGTGGTGTATCTGGACTTCCAGAAGGCTTTCGACAAGGTCCCACATAAGAGATTAGTATACAAACTTAAAGCACACGGCATTGGGGGTTCAGTATTGATGTGGATAGAGAACTGGCTGGCAAACAGGAAGCAAAGAGTAGGAGTAAACAGGTCCTTTTCACAATGGCAGGCAGTGACTAGTGGGGTACCGCAAGGCTCAGTGCTGAGACCCCAGCTATTTACAATATATATTAATGATCTGCATGAGGGAATTGAAGGCAATATCTCCAAGTTTGCGGATGACACTAAGCTGGGGGGCAGTGTTAGCTGTGAGGAGGATGCTAGGAGACTGCAAGGTGACTTGGATAGGCTGGGTGAATGGGCAAATGTTTGGCAGATGCAGTATAATGTGGATAAATGTGAGGTTATCCATTTTGGTGGCAAAAACAGGAAAGCAGACTTATCTAAATGGTGGCCGATTAGGAAAAGGGGAGATGCAGCGAGACCTGGGTGTCATGGTACACCAGTCATTGACAGTAGGCAGGCAGTGAAGAAAGTGAATGGTATGTTAGCTTTCATAGCAAAAGGATTTGAGTATAGGAGCAGGGAGGTTCTACTGCAGTTGTACAGGGTCTTGGTGAGACCACACCTGGAGTATTGCGTACAGTTTTGGTCTCCAAATCTGAGGAAGGACATTATTGCCATAGAGGGAGTGCAGAGAAGGTTCACCAGACTGATTCCTGGGATGTCGGGACTGTCTTATGAAGAAAGACTGGATAGACTTGGTTTATACTCTCTAGAATTTAGGAGAAACTTACAAAATTCTTAAGGGGTTGGACAGGCTAGATGCAGGAAGATTGTTCCCGATGTTGGGGAAGTCCAGGACAAGGGGTCACAGTTTAAGGATAAGGGGGAAATCCTTTAAAACCGAGATGAGAAAAACTTTTTTCACACAGAGAGTGGTGAATCTCTGGAACTCTTTGCCACCGAGGGTAGTTGAGGCCAGTTCATTGGCTATATTTAAGAGGGAGTTAGATGTGGCCCTTGTGGCTAAAGGGATCAGAGGGTATGGAGAGAAGGCGGGTACGGGATACTGAGTTGGATGATCAGCCATGATCATATTGAATGGTGGTGCAGGCTCGAAGGGCCGAATAGCCTACTCCTGCACCTAATTTCTATGTTTCTAAAGTGTTCCAGCTTTCAAATATACAGCATAATACAATAGCTGTTCTACTTACTCTCTCGATCAGTGAAGTTTTCAATTTTCAGAGTCGAGTGGCTTTGTTGATTAACCTACCGAACAGGTAGACTAAACCAATCTCTGGCTGAGATCTAGTTTCTTCAGTTCCTCTTCTATGGAACCAGTCTTCAAAATACAGTCTTTTATTAATAGTTTCTTTATTATAGTAGTAAAAACAGTAAGATATTCATCCAAACTTCTTATTGTTTAAGTGCATTTTGATATTACTCGTAGTCAAACTCGTGCATGGTGGAAAGCTGTGACCTCTCCCCCACGCATCTTCATATTAAACTAAAAAATACTAGGGCATCTGCGCGAGAATCCCATCTGCAAACACGCCTCCGACTACGTAAGAAATCCCACCCACATAATTACAGGCAGATAAAATTTAAAGATAACTGGTTATAGTTATAACATACTGAGTGGCTACCACACAATGTGCCAAAAGCCTTTTGACCACCCTATCTTCCTGCTACTCCACCTTCACTGAACCAGGCACCTGCACTCCTAGATCCCTCTGCTCTACAACACTCCCCAGAGCCCTACCATTCACTGTGTAGGTCCTGCCCATATTAGACTTCCCAAAATGCAACACCTCACATTTCTCTGCATTAAATTCCATCAACTATTCCTCAGCCCACCTGGCCAATCGATCACGGTCCTGCTGCAATTTTTCACAACCATCTTGACTATCTGCTGAACCACCCACTTTTGTATCATCTGCAAATTTGCAAATCTTGCCATGTATGTTTTCATCGAAATCATTGATGTAGATGACAGGTCCAGCACCAAACCCTGAAGCACATATCTCAGGGATAATCAATGGAAACATGATGAACCTAAGCTCAATTTTGAGTGTCATATCAAAGGGTCTGAATATATATGTAAATATGATATTTCAGTTATTTATTTTTAATTACTTTGCACAATTTTCTAAATACCTGTTTTCGCTTCTTCATTCTGAGGTATTGTGTGTAGATTGATGATAAAAAAAGAATTTAATCCATTTTAAAATAAGGCTGTAATGTAACAAAATGTAGAAAAAGTGAAGGGGTCTGAATACTTTCTGAATGCACTGTAGAGCCAGAATATCACCCATCACAGTCTTCTGTGAGTCCAAATGGCCAAATCTATTTGAATCCAATGCATCTTATGGATCCCATTGCTTCTCATCAATACGTGAGGTATTTTAGGCAAACAATTAAACAAATACAGAAATTGGCCCTATTTTCATTTTGAAAAAACATTTCTACTTTTTTCAAAATTCCACTTTCTTCCGGAGGATACCACTGCAAGATGGAAAGTGGTTATGAGGCCACTTCCCACCCCAAAAGGACATAGACAATGATTTCCATGTCAATCACCTTTGAAACAAAGGAAGTAACATCATCAGCATGCAAGAGGGTTAGTGTCCCCAGTATTACCAGTGGACACAGTAAACACAGTGTTCAGTCCATGGGGCACAGTGTGGGTTTCAGCAGCTCGTTAAATAATGCTGACCATGCACGTTGTGGTGACCACTCACTGGTAAATGGTGGGCAGATGTCAGGTCGGGTGCTTTTTTTCTGCTTGATTTTAACCATCTGTTTGTAACTTTTAATTGTTAACTGCTGCAGTAAACATATAAACCATGCATTTGCTTGTAATTGGCTATTGCAATTTTATTATGAAGTAAAGGAAAGATTTTAACGTTCTGTTCATATAAAAGTGAAAAAATGTTGAGTCCAAATTGATGAAATAATGAGGGGAAGAAAATGGACAGAATAATTAAAGAAAATTCACCACAGGAGAATAGATTTAAAGAGAAATCTTAACAGGAATCCATTATTCATAACATAAATTGATACTCAACGTTTCCAATTTAATAGATCTCATGAGCAATCTGTGTGAAGCATAGAAGAATAATTGTTACCCTGGAGGCATGTGACGAAATAGAATACAGATGTAAAAGATAGCACTAGCACTGTATGTGAAATTCTAAGAACTCCCACCAGTACTTTTAAGTCAAGAAAATGTTTGGCATTTATTTTGAGATTCCTATTCAGTAGATCTGAACATTGTTATATATAGCCTGTTTTTATTTCTTTGATTTATCAATAGCGATCAATCAAGTGAAATGTCATCAAAAGAACAAGGATGTAAAGCCTTCTTCCTAGCCTGCTTTTGTAATTTTGTTCTTGCAAGTTGCTGGATTGAAGTTATAATGTCTCCCAATGAAAAGTTTGAACTGAACATATTCAAACTCAGGCAAAAAAATAAACTGCTCGAGGGTCTCAACCAATCAGGCAACATCTGTAGAAGGAAATGGACAGAC
This sequence comes from Leucoraja erinaceus, assembly GCF_028641065.1. Taxonomy (NCBI): domain Eukaryota; kingdom Metazoa; phylum Chordata; class Chondrichthyes; order Rajiformes; family Rajidae; genus Leucoraja; species Leucoraja erinaceus. The sequence goes on from NC_073381.1 coordinate 45,872,056, forward strand.
GATGTTTCGGATCGGATCTGTCTCTATCCTCAACAGATGGTGCCCATCATCTGCTGAATTCCTCAAGCAGTTGGTTCTTTTTGCAGAAGTTTCCAGCATTTGCTATCTCTTGTTTTCATATTAAAACATAGCATGTGATCATTATGATTGCGGTCTGTCATCATTAGCTAGTCAGGAAATGTTTAACGATGGTATTTGCTTCATAATATATATATATATACACACATACACACACACAGAACTAATTTGATTAAGCTAGGGTGGGTTTCATTTATTGGAAATTGATGGAGTTACATTTGATAACTTGAATCTATACTCTTGATAGACTATTTTCTAAATGGGGAAAGAATCCAGAAATCGGAGGTGCAAAGGGACTTGGGAGTGCTGGTGCAGGATTCCCAAAAGTTAATTTGCAAATCGAATCGATAGTAAGGAAAACAAATGCAATGCTAGCATTTATTTCAAGAGGGTTAGAATACAAAAACAGGGATGTAATGCTGAGACTCGGGTCTCAGGCGCTGGGCAGGCCACGTTTGGGGTCTAGTGAGCAATTTTGGGCACCATATCTGACGAAGGATGTGCTGGCTCTGCAGAAGGTCCAGAGGAGATTTACAAGAATGATCCCAGGAATGAGTGGGTTAACATACGATGAGCGTTTGACGGCACTGGGACTGTACTCGCTGGAGTTTAAAACAAAGAGGTGGGACCTCATTAAAACTTACCGAATAGTGAAAGGCTTGGATAGAGTGGATGTGGAGAGGATATTTCCACTAGTGGGAAAGTCCAGGACTTGAGGTCATAGCCACAGAATTAAAGGACGTTCCTTTGGGAAGGGGATGAGGAGGAACTTCTTTAGTCAGAGGGTGGTGAATCTGTGGGAGCCAGGTCAATGGATATTTTTAAGTCAGAGATAGATAGATTCTTGATTAGTATGGGTGTCAGGGGTTATGGGGAGAAGGCAGGAGAATGGGGTTAGGAGTGAGAGATAGATCAGCCATGATTAAATGGTGGCGTAGACTTGATGGGCCGAATGGACTAATTCTGCTGCTATCATCTATGACCTTATGATAGATTGGCAGCAGCTAAAATATTATTATCTGTACATAACTAAAACTTTGATCTTGTTATCTTCCGGTTTGCTCAGTCTTTCTATTTGCACAAAAACGGTTTGCGATAGCGCTACGATCTTTCGCCAGTTCACTCACCGTTCTCCTGTGCTGTGAGTGTACCAAGTTTAGTTCTGATCGGTTGAATGTCGTAAAAGTTAGCGAGGTTTAAAAATCTTAAAAACCGCGCATGCGCAGATCGATCTCATCTGCCATTCAGCGGCGCGTAGATTGGTCTTTTCTCCTGTCACTCCCCCGGGGCAGTCCGCCCCTTCCTGCGCCATCGCGTCTTTACTGGAGCTGAGGTTTCATAGAAACATAGAAATTAGGTGCAGGAGTAGGCCATTCGGCCCTTCGAGCCTGCACCGCCATTCAATATGATCATGGCTGATCATCCAACTCAGTATCCCGTACCTGCCTTCTCTCCATACCCTCTGATCCCCTTAGCCACAAGGGCCACATCTAACTCCCTCTTAAATATAGCCAATGAACTGGCCTCGACTAACCTCTGTGGCAGAGAGTTCCAGAGATTCACCACTCTCTGTGTGAAAAAAGTTCTTCTCATCTCGGTTTTAAAGGATTTCCCCCTTATCCTTACGCTGTGACCCCTTGTTCTGGACTTCCCCAACATCGGGAGCAATCTTCCTGCATCTAGCCTGTCCAACCCCTTAAGAATTTTGTAAGTTTCTATAAGATTCCCTCTCAATCTCCTAAATTCTAGAGAGTATAAACCAAATCTATCCAGTCTTTCTTCATAAGGCAGTCCTGACATCACAGGAATCAGTCTGGTGAACCTTCTCTGCACTCCACCAGACTGATTCCTGGGATGTCAGGACTGTCTTATGAAGAAAGACTGGATAGACTTGGTTTATACTCTCGGTTTCCAACCGAACACACTTTTCAGAGGGACCCGAAGCAGCCCAGATCCCGCCCCTAGCAGCCCAGCCCCAAGCAGCCCAGCCCCAAACATCGGAGACCCTGCGTCGGAGACCTTGTCCAGCCCAGCCTAGCGTCGGAGACCCTGCCCTGCCCAGAGTCAGAGACCCAGCCCAGCCTGATGTTGCCAAATGGAAAGCGGAGAGCAACCAGTGCCCGCTGTGAGTCTCCATCGTACCACCAAATCCAGCCACTACCTCTCTGATCCCCCTCGCAGCCTCCTCATCCCCCCGTATTTTCTCCGAGCTCACTCCCCCCCCCCCCCCCCCCCCCCGCACACACACCTCTCTCCCCCCCACACCCCCCCCCCCACACACACCCCCCCCCCCACACACTCACCCCCACACCCTCCCACCCCCACACACACACACACACACACACACCCACACACATCCTGCCCACACACACACCCCCACCCACACACACACACACCCCCCTCCAACCCGCAGTTAGAGGCTATGGGTGAGTGGTGGAATATTGCATTGGGGGAACGGGTGAGTGATGGAATATTGCGTTGGGGAACGGGTTGCGTTGGGGGACCAGGCCTCCGGTGTGACTGGGACCCCACGGGTCCCACTTAGTCTATGAAAGCCACAGAAATGGAAAAGTTTATTATACCAAATCTACTTGAAATGCAATACCTGAAACAGTTATGGGTATGTAAAGAGCGATAATAAAATTATGACCTAACAATTTAATAACAGAACCCTATTTCTCTCCACTTTTATGAAATTTAAAATCATTTTCATTTCATTTTTTTCAACTTCTTTTATTTTTTTTTAGTATGTTTTAAAGTGTGTTTTTGATGTTTCTCGGTGTGTTTTGTGTGGGGGGTGGTGTGGGGGGGTAAGGGGGAAACCGTTTCGGCCGCTTCCTCCACGGAGAGGCGACTTTTTCCAGGTCGCCTCCCCCGTGGCCTAACAGCAAGGATCGGCGCGGCCTTTCCCGGAGACTCGCCCGGGGCTTCAGTGGCGGGCGCAGCGTGGACTCGCGGCGTGGAGCGGGTGAGCCCTCGCTGGGGCTCACTGGAGGGAAGCGCTCCGTTTCGCTGGCCCGGGGCAGCCGGCAGCCTGAAGCCGCGGTCTGCACAGCTCCAGCTGGCGAGGCGTCTACAGCCCGGGATCCCTCGTGGGGGACCCGGGGGAAGAAGCCATCACTGCCGGCCCGCGGCCAACTTCTACCGCGGGTCCGGCATGGACTTACCATCACCCCTGGAGGGGAGCTTCGACCACCGGCCCTGCGGTCTGCGTTGCTTCTGGCTACGGCGCGGCGGGAACCTTAAATCTTCGACCGCCGGCCTGCGGCCTACACCAGCCTGAAGCCGCGGTCTCCGGTGGGCTTACCTTGCCTTTGACTTTGTCCCTTACCATCTGGACGCCCGCAGCAACGGCTGCGGAGGGTGGAGGTCCCGACCACGGGGGGAAATGGAGGAGGACTGGCCAAGTTCTGTGCCTTCCACCACAGTGATGAATGCTGTGGTGGATGTTTGTGTTACATTTTTATTGTGGTTGTGTGTTCTTTATTATTGTACCGCTGCTGACAACCCAAAATTCCACCGACCCTGGTTGTGTGGCAATAAATTCTATCAATTTTATCAATTTTACCAGATGTAACATGCGCAGTGGTCACTTCTAGATCACTTTAATAAAACTCCAAAAATTCAGTTGAGTCATTTTTGGATATTAATGCAGCCCCTGATGTATTTTCCCTGCCAGTGGTGCACAAGATGACATTAGTCCCAAATCAACATTTCTCAGGACCATTGTACGTGAACCAAGACAACATCGGGCCACGATTGATCATCATCGTGACTCAACCCAACCTGTTCTTTGTAACGTAGCGTGAATTCAGAAGCCTACTGGGCAGGTCTTTCATTTACCATGCATCCTTTGACTGTCTACCTTCTCAATCGTGATTCTATCCATCATTTCCAGAACCACAAACCAATAATCTGCGTATGGAGGCCTCGCATTTCATTCCTTCCCACTCTACCTAGTATACCTTACCTCATTATCAGCTGAACCCTCAATCATTGCTTACCGTAATGATATCCTGCCATCATGAATCAATGAACAAGGAATCCATTGCTAGGATTTATTCTTATAAATGAAATCAACACTAGAATAGCAACAGGCAACAATTCCCATGCCCCCGCCTAAATTGTGTACAATCGCTTTATATGTACAATCTCTTTTACAATACAATACAATACAATACATTTATTTGTCATTTGGACCCCGTTCAGATCCAAACGAAATGCCGTTTCTGCAGCCATACATACAAAACAAAAAAGACCCAAGACCCAACACAATTTACACAAACATCCTTCACATCGCATCTTCTCCTCGCTGTGAAGGAAGGCAAAAAAAAACATATCTCTCCCCTGCACTCCCCTCTCCCCCCATGTCAGAGTGAAAGACAGAGTCAAAGCCCCTGGCGGGCGATGTTAAATGTCCCGCAGCCATTAAAGCCACGCCGGGTGATGCAAGGCCACGCACCGGGTCTTGGTGTTGGAGCCCCGGCGGGCGCTCCGCGGCCATTCCAAGCCACGCGGGGCGGTGATGTAAGGCCCTGCTCCAGGTAATCTTCAACCCCGCAACTCATGTACCCTCATCACTGTTATATGTAGGCATTGAAATTATCGTTGCATTATTTACTGTGAAAGGTGGCAGAGTAGAGAATCAGCAATATATATTATGTATGAACTAAAATGTGTAACATAAATGTTTGAATGATATGAATGAATGTTAATACTGATCATTTTATTATGAAAATTAATCCAAAAAATATTAATTTCAGGTAACTTTGGGGATCGATACTTTGGCACAGATGCACCATCTGATTGGTATGAGAGTGATGAGGTCATGGACTACTGATGTGTCATCTGAGTACCCGGGGGACCGTGAAAAGACTGCAACTGCTGTATAAAGAATATTTTAATTACTTACAAAAACTAGATGAATTGTCCTTTTGTGAATTCAAATTGTTCTTTCAATTTAAATGCTTTGGTTTATCTTTATTCATGCTCTAAAACAGAAACTATTTTAAGGTTAAGATATTTACACCTAGAGTTTGCATTTGGTGTTCATTATAAAATCATCCTTGCTGCTCATCAATACTAAGTGGAAAAGTTCAAGTAAATAACTTGATTAAGTAAATAATCTGAAAATTTAATCTTAAACATTTTTAAAAATGACACTGAAAACATCTCATGGCAAACAAAATATTCAGGAACTGTTGTAAATTGTAATTCACAGGTGATATATATCCATCGTATTTATTCCAGTCTAATTTTCAACCTACAAATTCCTGTTTGTATAAAACTTTGTGTCATTTGTATTTGGTCTAGATACATAAATTTCACCTGGGATTGACTTCAGCAGATGTAATGAAGCCGGCAAATGTCCCCATTTTAACCTATGATACCAACTATACCTTATGCAATCTTACATTGTAAAAACAGTAACAAAAGGGGCTCACTATCATTTTAAAAGACCATATATGAAATGGGAAATTAATCATTTATTTACTCATGGCAATTTTTATTCATTACCTAAATCATTTCTGAAGCTGTTTCGTGGCAGTTATACTTTATAATTGAACAAACACTTCAGCACATAGTTACTGGTTAATTATATATTTTTGATCTTGTATATTATACGGCCTGCTATTATGAATAGAGGCTCTGAGAAGTTGACTAAGACCGTTGCGTAAAATTTCCACCAGTTCACTGTTAAAGACTAAACACAATAAATGAGTCAGTTTATTCTCATTTGATTTTAGAGGTCCAACACAAATTTTTCAGGCAACTAATGGTCCGGCACTTCCTTTAATCTGAGAGCGCACTTGAAATCCCCCCCTCCCCCCCACCCCAGAAGTTCCCCAATCGGCATGTTGAATTTTCTCCCTGCGGCCAGGGCTCTGGAACTCTGGCCCAGCCAGAGCCAGTGGATCCATTTCCATAGCCGACCACCGAGGCCGACTTTGCAGTCAGATATCTCTTTCCCTCCCCCCGCAGCCTTGGCAGACCATTCTAGTACCTTTTGACTCCTCTCGGAGGTTGTGACCTCTGTTGGTCTGGCAAAACGGATAAGCGGACGAGGCTGTGGAATCATGGGTGCCAGAAAATCGGTGATGAACCTGTATTAAGATGCACGTTCATTTCAACAGGAAAATATGTTATTAACACATAGCTTGGGACAGTACAGATCATGTAGGATTCTTTCAGTGGCAAAGCTTCTAACTTATCCCCATGTTCTGTAAAAGAGGGGATATTGTAAAAGAAAAATCATGTTCATTTATAAACTGCAGATGCTGAAAATATGAAGGAAAATTGCGGGAAATATTCAGCAGGTAAACCAGCATCTGTGAAAAGAGAAACTGAGTTAATGCTTCAGAGATCTTTCATATCTTCAAGACATGCCAAAGAACTTTTCTGCCAGTAAAATATTCCTGAAGTGTTAATCTGTATCCAGTGTATATGTAATCACTGTTATTAAATTTGCAAGATTGGACCTGTAATCAGTTTTTAACTAGTTCAATATGTTCAAAAGAAATTTTGTTTTATTCCTTTCAAAATAGTTGTGATTTTATCAAGACTCAACTTTGCTTGAAAACAAGTGGGACCTAAAGTATTGTGCACTATATATTATTGCTTAACTGGAAGTCTGTATAATTTTATCAGTTTTATCTAAATGGTATCTGATATTAACCGTTTTACAGTTTAGGTTTGAAGTAATTTTTAAAATACAAAAATGCTGTTGTTAATATATAAAATATATATTAATATATAAAAAAATTAAGCCTTCACCCAAAAGGCATCAGTAGTTAATAGTATATGTGCAGTGCATCAAATGAATGATTAATATAATTCATTCCAATTCCAGTGGGTGACTTGCACATCATAGGTGGATGAGCATGCAGCATAAGATCTAGATGAAAATCTAAATGATCATGATATGTTGCTTAACTATGCCAGTGTCTGTACCTTAATGTACTCTTAAAATTTGATTGAAGAATTCATAACTGTATTTCTATACTACATAGATCACAAAGATCTTTGGTGTTCATTGAATAATTTTGAGGTAGCAACTTTTTTTCTGATATGCCTGCACATAAACTCCATGGAACAGAAGTGCACTCCAAAGAACTATGACTTTTGAACATACTCATTTTATAATTTTCAGAAATAATACAATTTGACCAAAAAGTAAATATAATTTTGCACATTCTGTCATATAACTGCCGGATCAGTCAGGTAAGTCACAAGATTGCAAGGGGAAAATATACAATGAATGGCAAGATACTTAACTGCACTCCCTGAAAGTGGCAACACATGTAGATAGAGTGGTAAAAAAGGCATATGGTATGCTTGTCTTCATTGGTTGAGGCATTGAGTAAATCCTAACGCAGCTTTATGGGCCTTGGTTAGGCTGCATTTGGAATATTGCGTGCTTTTCTGGTTGCCCCATTACTGGAGTGATGTGGAGGCTTTGGAAAGGATGCAGAGGATTTACCAGAATAATGCCTGGATTAGAGGAGACCTACAAGGAGAGATTGGATTGTTTTCTCTGGAACTCTGGACAATGACGGAAGACCTGAGTACATAACATTATGAAAGGAATAGATAGGGTAGACAGCCAGAACCCTTTTTTCCAAAGATGGAAATATCAAATACTAGAGGATACAGGTAATCCACTGATTTTCTGGCGACTGATTGATCCATCACCTCCTTTAATCCGGACAAATTTATGAGAGCACTTAAAATTCCCCCCAGAAGTCCCCTTGAAAATGTGGCGTCAAGACTGGGTTAGGCCACTAATCTCGACTTGGGTTCAAAGTTCTGCGGCTCGTGTTTCTGCCCTTCGGGTGCTGTGAGTCTGTTGGGAAAGTGGTGCCTCGGCCCCTCGGGCACCCGTCGATCCGCCCTCATCGGGACTTCCAAGAGCAGTTCGTTAACTGGCGCCAGGGCTGCCCGTGTAAGAAATGCAAGTTTCACTGTAAATTTAATTTACATTTGATACTTGTTTTATTCAGGTCTCTAGCAGTCCATGAGGCATTAGAGACACAGTAGAAGTATAATTAGTGGGTCGGAGGTGTATTGTTGAATTTTGTGACCTCCGTTGGTCCGGCAAAACAGATAATCTGGCAAGGCTCTGGAAGCAAGGATGCCAGAAAAGCGGTGCAATAGCTGTGTAAACTAAGAGACAAAGTTTGATGATGTGTGAGGCAATTATTTTAGAGAACGTTGGGTGCCTGGACTGCACTGCCAGGTATGGTGGTGGAAGCAGATGCAACAGTGGCAATTAAGAGGTTTTTGGATAGGCTCATGAATATGCTGGGAATGGAAGAATATGGATTATGTGCAGGTAGATAGGAATTGAATTTGGCTTTATGTTTAGTACAGACATTATGAGCCAAAGCATCTGTTTCTGTGCTATACTGTACTGTTGTAATGTGTGTCTTTTTAAATAAATTATCTTCCCAACTTGCATTTGTTGTAGGATCACGTGAATTTCCCCCCCATTCATACTGTGCTATGAAGGAAAAGCTACCAATGTTGTAAATGTTTTGATATTGGGCTTCCTTCTGTGTTATATAAATTCCAGTGGAATAAGTTCAATGTTGTGTTTTTGTTCCAAAAAAATTACTAAATCTCTTTATGGCAGGAAAGCCCACACCGTGATCACATACTTGACAAATTGGTTTGTTCAGTTAGCCCCAAGTGTCTCTCTTTCATTTCCCATACATAAAAGTAATGAAGCATCATAAAGGGGCTTATCAACAATAATTCAAAAATCTCAGTGCTGAACTGACATTTGATCATTGTTGGTAGACAAAAAAGCTGGAGAAACTCAGTGGGTGAAGCAGCGCCTATGTAGCGAAGGAATAGGCGACGTTTTGGGTCAAGATCCTTTTTCAGACTTGATAATTGTTGAAACTGCAGTTGATAATTGCAGAATTAATTTTTAATTTAATTTTACATTGCTCTAATTCTCTGGCACCAATTTCTTTTTACCAACTTTTACATGTACCTTTAAGCACTTTTGCATTCTTAAGGAGTCAATGTCATTTTCCAGATTTACCAATTTATTTTTCTTATTGACAAGTCTTGAGATCTCATTTGATGTTGTTTTGCAGAATTGTCTGTGAAATTGACAACTTTGTGATTTAGCATAGTAAGTTTTATTAAACCTTGAAGGAGTAGATTTTCAACTCCGCATCTTATTAGTGCTTGCGATTGTCCTTCAAGTACATGGCAATGTAAGCTGGTGTCAATGGTATTATACTGTTGTAGAATTTGTCAGGATATGTAGAGGAAAATGCAGTGAATAACTAAAGTTCTTCCACTTTGCCCTGCATTGGTGTATTATTTATTTCCAGACCAACTGTTTAATAACACAACACATTTGATATTAAATCTTGACAATGTACTGAAACCTTAATGTTCTTGCATTTGTTTGTCTAATATGATGTTTAAATTGTCTGCTGTTCCTGCCACACCTATCCTCCCCACCAAATAAGCCTCTGCCATGTGGCATATCAAGGAAGGAGTCCTGGGAAATTGCGGGGCAAGTTTACAAAGTAAATATTATAACCTGCATATTTGATTAGGTAAGTTCAGTAATTTTTGATTTTAGGTTACATACAAATACAAATAAATGTCCTGTATGTATTCAGTAATATCAAACTCTTCTCTTATTTGAGAACTTACTGATTATGTTCAAAACGCAAAACTTGCATGGTGACTAACAAAACTTTGGGATAATGTGGCTGGCAACATGTTAGAAATGATGTGTACTTTAAATAAAGCAAACAAATTCTCAATTGATGGAGCTCAATTAGGAATTCATAGTGTTTATTTGTGACGAGAGAATTCAAAGTGAAACTCAGTTATTTCTCCACCCCCTCCCTTTCATCCCTTTCATCCCTCCAACGCTGTAATGTTGGAGCTCTCTCCCATGTCACCTCTGTGTCCTGCAGTTCAGATCTCGCTTTCCCCCCCCCCCCGTCCCCCAGATGGACAAGGATAAAGATCCACTGATCCTCATTCATCCCTTCTTACTACCTGCCCTATCCTTAGGCACATTCCCCACTTTGGCAATTTTTTTCGGCGACTGCCATAGTCGAAGCTGGTCGCCGAAAAACCGGTGACTGGACCCCCCCTATGACAATGTCTACAACAACCTACCACCTAGTAAATGTCAAGCTACAGCAAGCTACCGACAACCAGCGACCCATTGGGACATCCATCTACGACCACACCCACGACAACCTACGTCCTCCACCCGTGACAAGCTACGACGAGGTACAACCCTGTCGGCGACAACTTAAGACAATTTAGCCGCCAGTACCTGTCGCCGGTTGACGGTTGTACCTGTCGCCGGTTGACGTAGGTAGTCGCCAATGAAATTCGCCGGTAAGCACTGGCGATAGCCTACGTCCTCCTGGTGACGACCTACGACAGTACCTACATCAGGAGAAGTCAAGCTACGCTCATTGGCGTCAAGCCAACTGTCGCCGAAAGGTTTTGAACATTTCAAAATCCCGCTGTGACCAGAAAAAACGCTACGATTCTTTGGGCGACCATACAGGCAATACCCCGGCGACCATGTGGCGACAACCAAGTCACCTAAAAAATCGCCTAAGTGGGGACATAAGGACCTCTTCCTATACCTCCTCTCACTTTTATCCACATCCACTAGTAATCACGAAGAGGCCTCCTGGTGGGGCCAATAGTTCACCTGTACCTCCTCCAACCTCATCTATTGCATCCGCTGCTCTAGAATGCAGCTGATCTACATCAGTGAGACCAAGCGTAGCCCAACACCTCTGCTCGGTCCGCATTAACCTACCTGATCTCCCTGTGGCTCAGCACTTCAACTCCCCCTCCCATTCCGAATCAGACCTTTCTGTCCTGGGCCTCCTCCATTGCCAGAGTGTGCACCACCGGAAATTGGAGGAGCAGCACCTCATATTCCACTTGGGCGGTCTGCACCCCAGTGGCCTAAACATTGACTTCTCCAATTTCTGTTAGCCCTTGTTGTCTCCTCCCCTTCTCATCCCTCTCTCAGCCCTCTGGCTCCTCCTCTTCCTTTCTTCGTCTGCCCCGCCCCCCCTATCCTGCATCAGTCTTCAAATAATACACCCCACCCAACAACTCCCATCTCCTAGATCCAAATGTAATTTTATCTCTTCTTTCCCCTCCCTGTTCCCTTCTATGCATATCTCTTCCATGACACAATTCCCTCTGACTTCGATAGACACAAAATGCTGGAGTTACTCAGTGAGGCAGGCAGCATCCCTGGAGAAAAGGGATGGGTTTCGTTTTGCGTGGGACCTTTCCCGACCCAAAACGTCACCCTTTTTCTCCAGAGATATTGCCTAACCCGCTGAATTACTCCAATATTTTTTCTTATCAATAGTATAAACCAGTATCTGCAGTTCATTGTTTCACCATTCCCTCTGCCTTTGTTTTGCTTTCCGAACACTTTTGAAGATTAATATTTTAATTCTCTCGTTGGTTTCTACCCACCCACCTATTGGGGAGTCAAAGAGAGGCCTCATTGTTCTCCAATCAGCGTGGTCTCTTTTTAGTTCCTTGAACTCCTCTGGGGTCAGCAGTTTGAAATTCAACTTCCACGTTCCCCTGCCTGCCTTCAGGTCCTCCTGTAGGTAGGAAGAGGTCTAAATGGCCAGGGTCAAAGAAAAACACTGGCTTGATGTCAGTTGATCAGACCATGAAGGCCTTGAAGAGGAGGTTTGTTCGGGATCAGACTGGTCTTCGACGAGGTGATTGTGCTCTGCCTGCAGGGTTGCTGAAGGTGTCACCCAGCTTTGCATCGGACCATTTCCATCAGGAGTCTGCAGGTGTTGTCCATTCTGAATGGTCTAACGGCATCGATGATGCAGTTAAAGTCACCAGCTTGAGCGACCAGCCGGGTCGTTACCAGCAGTGGTGGGTGCTGCTGAAGGAAGGACACCATAGGCAGAGCGTACACATTGATGAGCCAGAACAGTGTTATGGTACATTACATGCACCGAGGAGACACCCACCAGCCTCTCTGACTTCGGTGATTTGGAAGTTGCCCCCGTGCATACCCAGGCCAGAAGCGTTAACAGTCATTGTTCCCTGAACATACCAACAATCCTTAGAACCACCATCACATCCACCTCAGATAGTTATGGTGATGTGACAGCCCACACTCATATCTATCTTGACGTCACAGCCGGACAAGCAGTATCTCGGGAAACAAGGAGTGGGTGACGTTTCAGGTCGAGACCCTTCTTCAGACTGGAAATCAGCATCTGCAGTTCCTTCCCACACATCTACCTTGACCTTGGCTAGATACTACAAGGTATTAGCACGTCACGTTGTACTTTTCGCACTGCCCACATTCAATCATGCCAGTATTATCTGCATTGTGCTCTTGCAGGTCAGATTTCACCAACACAGTTAATTCTCGATTGTCCAGGACCCTACATAGTTGGTGAACACGGCACTCTTTCTGAGCTCAAATACTGCAAGAGATCTCCCTCAGGAAACCTTCCCCATAGATGCTGATCTATATGCTGATAGGTGCCATAGAGAGATATTCCTTGATGCTGCTTCACCCGCTGAGTTTCTCCAGCATTTTTGTCTACCTCCCTCAGGAAACGGTCTATTATGGCAAAGCTGGTTCCTAACCTGTTGCGTTCCTTCAGCGCTGCACCTTTTTCTTGTGAATGGGTGTTGGTCGGCATGGATATATGCGTCTTCCCATGAAAGTATATTTCTAAGAACACTTGCACGGAGGGGTTTGTGTTGTGAAACTGGATCCAAACACATTAATTAAAAATAAAAATAAAATAGGACTTGCACTGGAAGATAAAAATTGCTAAGCTTGGTGTTGGTGAAAAGAGGTTTATAGGTGTTCAGACAACAACCTCATCCTAAACACCACAAAAACAAAGGAAATTATCATAGACTTCCGTAAGAACAGTGCAGCCCCCAAACCCCTATTCATCAATGGGGACTGTGTGGAAAGGGTCTCAGACTTCAGATTCCTGGGCACACAAATTAAGGAGGATCTCTCCTGGACTACAAACACCACCACAGCAGTCAAGAAGGCCCAGCAGTGACTCTACTTTCTAAGGATCCTCAGGAAAAACAACCTGGAGGAGAAGCTGCTGGTGTCCTTCTACCGCTCCTCCATCGAGAGTGTGCTGGCGTACTGTATAACCACATGGTATTCCAGCTGCTCTGCAGCGGACAGGAGAGCCCTTCAAAGGGTCATCAACACCGCACAAAAAATCACTGGCTGCCCACTGCCCTCCCTGAAGGACGTCTTCAGCTCTCGCTGCCTTGGCAGGGCAGCCAACATCCTTCCCACCCTGGACACAAACTGTTCCACCTGCTGCCCTCTGACAGACGGTACAGGTCTTTCAAAACTCGCACAAACAGACTCAGAGACAGCTTCTACCCCATAGCCATACGTGAACTTAACAATGCAAAATATGAAATAACACTCACATTCAACTGAATGGTTCTACCTCAGCTGCTATTGTTATTTATCTGTAATTTTTTTTATATGTATATATTTTTTACCTTTTCTTATATATTTAAAATTGCTCTTGTGAATCGCACCGTGGGATTGACTTTTAAACTTCATTGTACCATGTGCAATGACAATAAAGAGATTCATTCATTCATTCATAAACTGGTAAATGTAGACGCAAGAAACTGCTGATGTTGGTTTACAAAAAAAACCACGAAGTGCTGTAGGAAGTCAGTAGGTTATGAACCAGATTTGTCAGAAGAGTCCCCGCCTCCTGAGAGAGATTCCTCGCAGTACCTGAGCCTGGGAAAACAGCTAAAATTCGGAAAGATTCTGACCCCAAAGTCATCTATCCAGGTTTACCAGAGATGCTGTCCCACGCAATGAATCATTCTTGAACTTTGTTTTTTTTTTCTATAAACTAACTCTTTCCAGGGGCCTGCTGTTTACTTGTCAGTTTTCAGGAAAACTAGACTGATTAAGCAATTAGCCTGAAGAAAGGTCTCAACACGAAACGTCACCTATTCCTTCTCTCCAGATGTTGCCCGTCCCGCTGAGTTACTCCAGCTTTTTGTGTCTATCATAAATAAAACATCAATCTGATTCCCAATGGCGTGAGCAGTCGAAGAAGATCATCACAGCAATGTAGCTGAACTGGGTTGTTAAAGCAACGCTGGGGTCCTCAGTTTAATGTAATTGAAGAAGGGATCCGAAATGTCTCCTGAGATGAGATGCGATGCTGCCCGACCCGAGCCGCTGCTGAGCAGCTCCAGCACTTTGTGTCATTTGCTTTGTGTGTTTTAATGCAATTTAATGCAGCTTCTGGTCAAAGTAACAGCGGAAGTGACGCGTGGGACATTTGCTACAGGATATCGGGCGCGTGCTCCGGGTCGGCGCCGCTCGCTGAATGTTGCAGCTCCCACTGCCCGCTCCGCTCCCGGTTAGTGACAACCGGCCGGCGCCTTTGCTCTGCTCTGCTCTGCCCGTCTGCAAACATCCCAACGCCAGTCGCCGGATTGGAAAGGTCCAGCGGAGAGCCACCCTGACTTGCATTTCTCACCCACGTCCCACCACCTCAATCTTACCTCAACCATAAACTTGGAACAATGTGAGGTTTTACTGTATTTTAATAGGGTATCCTATCCAACATTAAAAATTATATTTGGCCCAATCAGTTGTATTGTTAAGCACCACGTTGAATTGGAAAGCGGTTATTCCAATGCTGTTTTTAAGGGGGTTATTGTGTGGTTGGATGATGTTTCTCAAAATGAATCAGTGTTTGACGTAGATTCCACGATCAATGTAATTTGGGTTAATTGGAGTTTTCTTTCCATTGATGAAACCGTTTCTCCAATTGTTCAGTTATATAGGGAATAGACCATAAATATTTTGTGTAATGCCCATTTTAAAAAAAAGATATCTTATGTACGGTTTTAAAGAAAGCAACATCAGTTGGCGAAATGGATTTTCATAGAGAAATACAATTTAGTGGGCGACGACCTTTGATTAAAACACGATGGACATTCCTAACTTTTCGTCAACCTGGAACTTTTACTCTCTCCACACGTTTCCCGGACCCGAATTTTAATAATGTTTTTTAAAGTTTTATTTTGGATTTCCAAAACTTGCAATTTTGTGTTTTTACATTTTGGTAAAATGAACGAATGAAACATCTTGGAGCTGCTGTCCTTAGTTGATGATTTATGCTGTAGAACTTTCATATTGATTTCAAAGAGGCATTTCATAGATTTTGTGATTAAGAAGGAACTGCAGATGCTGGAAAATCAAAGGTAGACAAAAATGCTGGAGAAACTCAGCGGGTCAGGCAGCATCTATGGAGCGAAGGAAATGGGCAACGTTTCGGGCTGAAACCCTTCTTCAGATTTAGTGTTGATACTGGTCATAGATTTTGTGTTGATACTGGTGAGAGAACTGAACCTGCCATCAACAACTCTGGAGCTGCCCAAAATGTTTGATAAACTCTTAAACATTTATCAAAAAATCATACATTATGCAATATCCCATTCTTTGAATATGGAAGGTAGTTAGAATACAAATCAAATTATTCATTATAACAACAAAATAAGCAATTTAGAATAAGGTTTTCCCTTTCCGATTTACCATGGCTATTATGTGCATCGGAAGTCCATCACATTTCCAATTTATATAGTTATATCCATTTACTTTTTTTTCATAATCAGCATTACAATTAGCAAGGAAACCATCTGAGTATCGCCAGTGTTTTCTTTTCAGCTTTCTAATATCTACAGTATTTTGCTTTAAGGTAGAGGATTCAAATGTAGTTTAGTCACTGCTTGTTTTACCAATTCACTCTTGCTTTACCATTAATGTTAAATCTAAATAAATGTAATCAGTACTTCCACATAGTTATGTCAAATGTAAAATATGCTGTAATTAGATTGGGAATATTAACCTAAGAAATGCATTGTTATTGTTTTGAGATTTGTAATACCACCCTGTATTTAGAGGTTCCATTGTAAAATACACTTTTTTTTAATATGAATTCAAAGCTGATTTTTTGTTGCTGTACAGCACTCCCATGTGATATTGATGATTATTTTAGGAAGAAATGTCTCTTTGTTATAGGGGACATGATATTGATTTTTTTTTCATTGTTTTCTGCATAGGTTACATGGAATAAGATTAGTATGGCGAACGTATCAACAGTTGCTGACTAAACATCCCTGGAAAGTCCAAATACTGACTGCGGGTAATGAATTGTAATGAATGTTAGCCTAATTTCAGTTTCAGCAGAGTGATGCAAGATCTCATTGCGTGGTACTACACAAAATGGGCCCTGCAATCATTATACGTCTTGATATTTGTCCCATTTACCCATGTTTGACCTATAGTAGACTTAAATTCCTTATTGGTTCAAGTACTTGCTAGATGCTGCTTAAGTGTTGAGAATTGGGAATCATTTCCAGATTCCAGCCATTTTCTGTGAAAGAAATCCTAATCAGAGCCTCACTACATTATCTATCTCGCCTTAACTAGACATTTTTATTTCAGATACAAACATCTTAGGAACAATATTCTTGGTTCGGTTCACATTAACCAATCTGATCTCCCGGTGGCTCATCACTTCAACTCCCCCTCCCATTCCCAATCCGTCCTTTCTGCCCAGGGCCTCCTCCATGGCCAGAGTGAGGACCACCGGAAATTGGAGGAGCAGCACCTCATATTTCGCTTGGGCAGTTTGTACCCTAGCGGTATGAACATTAGCTTCTCTAATTTCAGGTAGTCCTTACTGTCTCCTCCCCTTCTCAGCTCTCCCTCTGGCTCCTCCTCTTCCTTTCTTCTTCCTCCCCCCCCCCCCCCCCCCCCAGAAGATTCTGTAGAACTACTAATGCAAGAGTTAAAAGAACAATGTGCTTCCTGTTTTCTAATTTTCTGTGTATCTGTCTGACCTAGTTTCACATATTAACAGATTACCAAGGAGATGAAAAAAGGCAAAGATTAGAAATCAAAGCTCAGGAGAAGACGTTGTGCTGGAATAACTCAGCGGGCAGGCAGCACCCCTGAAGAACATGGATAGGTGATGTTTTGGGTCTGGATGGTGGGTGGGTAATTAGTGACTCCTCTCCTCCCCTTTGAAGGTCTTGAAACGTAACCACTCCATGTTCTCCAGAGGTGTTGCCTGACCTGCTGAGTTACCCCAGCACTTTGTCTCCTTTCGTAAACCATCATCTGCAGTTCTTTTTTTCTATGTCAAAGATCAGACTTGATATAGGTGTTGCACACTTATCAGAAAAGTGAGCTTCATGATTATGGTTTTGGATGGAATTATAATTAAACAGTTTCACCAGGGAATAGAGGAAAACTACTTTCCTTAAAGGTATGGTAATGATTGCCAGGCACGGAAATCGCTATCAAAATATTGAGGGGGGGGAGGCACAATTTCTTGGCGGCCGCGCGTGCATGTACACACTCACACACACATGCGCGAGGCTTCGGAGGCTCAATCCAGCGCTAAATGCAGCTCAACTGTCTGTCTCGCCAGGTTAACCTACAGCCCTGCCTGGACTGACGGGACACCAGCGCTGCTTCTCCGCGCTGGCTGTAAACCTGGGCCATGTTTCCTGCAAGTCCAGGCAGGGCTGTAGGTTAACCTGGCGGGACAGGCAGAGTTGAGCTGGGTTTAGTGCTGCTTCTCTGTCCACCCGCGGGCGTGGGAGGGGGGGGGAGGGGCGCTCGGGTGGGGATGGGACCAAAGATCCTACAGGATCTTTGGATGGGACAGCGCCAGAGAGCCGGGATCGATCCTGGCTGCGATTGAGGCGCAGGTTTGTGCCACGTCTCCCTCCTCCAATCACCGCACTCTGTCCTCAGTCCCAACCCCCCTACTTCCACCTCTGACCGACACCTCCCTCCTCCAATCATCATGGCCCGCCCCCATTGCCTGTTGATTTAACGTCTCTCTCGTCCAATCGGCGCCCTCGATTAGCAGTCCCACCCCCACTGTCTCGCCGAAAGCGATGTTTTCACCGAGTTTTAAAATCCGGATTACAAAAAATGGTGGTTGGATCGTCCCCCACCTCTCAAAACATCAGAATAGAGTAACTGCCAAAAGTAGATCGTGTACTTGGTTTCTCAACAACATCAGTCAATGTAATGGAAGTGAAAGGGAACAGCTCCCTCTGGGCATTCTAGATTATAGAATCGTCTTTGGTCAAATATTATTTTACTCCCTATTCTTTACCTGAATCAATGCTAACAGTTTTTCTTGTCAAACAATTCATGCAATCAAGGAAATGTAATGATGGAAAGCAAGAAGATGGTGGATGAATTAAACAGATATTTTGCACTAATATTTGCAATGTAGAATATGTAGCTTCCCAGAAACATCTATAAAGTAGGAACAACAAACAGGAGATGCTGTTTTACACAAAATGACACAGTGCTGGATTACCTCAGAGGATTACTAAACTTATGTTAGGAATTAGAAAGGAGGGAGAAACTTGGGGAAAGTTACAATGATCAGGATAGTGGTACAAAGCACGTTGTTGATGCTGCAGGTTGATGAGTCTCAGATCCTCATACACCTCATCTTAAGGTCTTTTTAAAAATAGTTCCCAATGAAAAGGTTGTTAATTTGGTTTAAATTTTCTAAAATACTCCAATTCTGAGAAGTGCTTCATTTGATTGGAAAATAGCAATTAGAACTCCACATCTGCAATTTCTTGTTTCTCCACATTAGTTAGCTTAACATCTGTTACGGGGAAAATGTTAGAAACACTTATTAAAGTAAAGATATTATTGCAGGGCACTTGGGTCATTAGGCGAAGTCAACATGTTTTTATGAAAAAAGTAATATTTGACCAATTTAATGTTCTTTGATGTAATTGGCTGTAGAAGTTGGCAAATGTACACTTTTATTGATCCAGAAAGACTGATCAGAGACTGCATCAAAGGTTGTCATAGAAAATAGAAACTCATAGTGTAGGAATGAACACATTGATGTGGGTAGAAGATTGGCACAGTAACAGTAAATAGAAGGTATAAATGGATCTGTTTCTCGTTGGCGAGATATAATAAGTGGTGTGTTACTGGTGCTGTGACCTAATTTTATTTACATTTTGCATAAGTGAGTTGGTTGAAGCACTGGAGGTATATTTGCTAAATGTGTTGATGCAAACATAGGTAGAAAAGTTAGTTATGAAGAGGACAAGAGGGAGAAAGGTTAAGTGAGTGGACAAATATCTGACATGGAGTAAACTGTGAGGGCAAATGAAATTTGGTACAAGAAATAATAACTGTTAGAATAGTGAAAGATTGCAGTAATTTGGTTGTTCCAGTGTATGATTAACCAAATTGTTAGCATTCAAGTAACAAGTAATTAGTAAGCATTGTCTTAACATTGGATGGGCAGGAGAGTATAGGGCTATGATTATAATTGTATCTTCCTTAATCTTACTGAATGACAGCTGGTTTGAACAGCCTGGCAACCGACTGGCAAGGGATAACATGACGACTTGGAACGTCTAATCCGGATTCTGTGTAGATTTTGTCTATCTTCGATTTAAACCAGCATTTGCAGGTCTTTCCTACGCTACTTATTTATTTCATTGGTGCACACTGTAATAGTTTGGAATAGTATCTTCTAAAAACAGATTGGTGCTTTTCATACATGCAACAATGATATCTTAGAAGTACTTAATTGGCTTTGAACTGCTTTGAGATGTCTTGAGGCCATGAAAGGTGTTCTATAAATATAAGTTTGTGCTTTACTACTTTACTGGATGCACTGGACACTTGGAGCTGGTGATGTTTGCACCGTTTGGAGTCGGCACAATCAATCAACAGAATCGAGGAGTTGGGATTAATTAATTGCAGAGCAGCCGTTTATTAGAGACGGGGGAACTTGAAGGGAGGTACCAGGCGTAGACTGATTACAGAAATTACAAAAATACTATCTAATAAACCAATATCTTTAAGAGTAGGTCTGCAAATAAAGAGTGAAATTAAAAGAGGTTTAGGATCGAAATGTTCTACGACACTTGCGGACAGAAGGTAATTTTATGCACGAGCTTGTTTCCTATGAAAACAAGTATGTGCTTAATAAAATATAAATTCACAGGTTATCCTTATTATTAAATGGTCTGGGAGAATAATGTAGAAAAGATGGATAGGGTTGTAACATTTTAAGGCATAGGGAAAGGTACAAAAGAGATTCACTAAAATGGTGTCAGTGATGAGATGCCCTAAGAATTGTGGAGAGGTTAGAGATGCTGTGTTTGTTCTCCTTAAAGAAGGCAAAGTTAGAGATGTGACAAATGAACACTTTTGATACGGTACACACACTGGACATGAGTTCATAACCATAAGACATAATGGTTCTTTTCACCTCGCCAGCCTCTGCACCAGCACAATCCATTGGCTTACTGCAACTTGCCTGGCCCTCTGAATTTTTTCAGCAGTTTTTTCCCCCACATCAACCCCTTTCTGCTTTCCACAGGTATCACTCTCTCCGTGACTCCCTGGTTCGTTCGCTTACCAAGGCATTTTCCCCAGCAACTGTGGGAGGTGTAACATCTGTCCCAGCACCACCTCCATCTAGACGCCTATACAGCCCTAACAGGCAAGACAAAATTCATCTGTACCTCCTCCAACCAGACCTACTGTATTAGACACTCTCGATGTGGCCTCCTCTACATTGGTGAGACCAAATGCAGAGTGGGTGACCACTTTGCTAAGCACCTGTGCTCTGTCCACCACCCACATGAACATAGAATTCTCCAGTTTCAGGTAACCCGACTACTCCCCTCTTCTTCCCAAGCCCTTCCTACCCCTTTCTCCTTCGACTCTACCCAGGTCCTCTCTCTCTCTCTCTCATACACCTCATTCCAATATCAGCCATGATCATATTGAATGGCGGTGCTGGCTCGAAGGGCCGCATGGCCTAGTCCTGCACCTATTTCCTATGTTTCTATCACTTACCCCCCCTTGCATCCAGTTTATTTCCCCTCTCCATCCCCCATCTCCATATTAACCCCGCTGTTCACATCTATTCACCATCCCTCATTTGGTTCCACCCTTTCTTATCATATTCCACTACCTTCAGTACTTTGGTACCTGCACATAGCCACTACAACCTCTGTCACCCTTTCCTCCCTACCTGACCCCATTTGTTAACCAAACCCTTCTCGCATGGATCCACCTATTGCTTGCCAGCTCTTGCCCCATTCCTCCTCAGAGAGTCAAGAGTCAATTTAATTGTCATTTGGACCCCTGGAGGTCCAAACGAAATGCCGTTTCTGCAGCCATACATTACACACAAATAGACCCCAGACAAACATAATTACATTTTACATAAACATCCATCACATAGCTGTCTGGAAGGCCAAAAAAATTATCTCTCCACTGTTCCCCCACCCCCCCCCCCCCCCCCCGATGTCAGAGTCAAAGTCAAGCCCTCAAGTACTTTTGTCCCGCTGAAAAGGTATTTCCGGGGTGGTCGAAGTCGCACAGGGTATTTGTGTTGGACATACGAGGTGTGCAGTCGCAAAGTGAAAGCGGCCATTCTCGCCGCGGGGGCAGTGGTGTCAGGCCCCGCTCCAAAGCTCTTCGACAAACAACCAACTCGGGCGGGAGAAGTCGCCGTTGCAGGAGCCCCGAAAAGCGGTCTCTCTCCAGGGACCCGCGGGCTCCCGGTGCCGCCGTCCACAGACCCGCAGTCGCAGCCTTCGCATCAGCAGCAGCAGCGGCATCGGCAGCAGCAGCAGCAGCAGCAGCAGTGCTCCTCCACCGCTCCACCCGCTCCGGTCTTGGCCAGCTCCGCGACGGCGACGGTGAGTCGGCACCAGAGTCCCCGGCTTCTTCCCGTTGGAGGCCGCTCCTCGTTGCGGCCCCAACGACAACTGAGACCCGACGAGAGGCGGTCGGGTCTCCGTAGCAGGGGAGATTCAAAAGTCCCCCACCCCACCCCCATCCCCATCCCCCCACACACACACACCCCAACATAAAATAACAAAAACTACATAAAAACACAGACAAAAAATAATAAAACGCGGACAGGCTGCAGAGGCCGCTGCTGACCAGAGTCGCGCCGCCTACCGGATCACTTCTTTATATTGGCTATCTCCCCTTGACTCTGCCCAAATGAAGGGTGTTAGTCCAAAAGTATCAATGTTCATTTCCTGTTTACTGCTATCTGTAGTAGATTGTGTCCTCTTGTTAATTTGTTTGTTAACACTAGAGGGCAGACAATCTCAAGTACTTTTGCTGAACAGGTATTTCATCTTAAAGCTGAGAACACTGCTGATTATTTGAATCAGCAATTAGAATTTGCAGATTGCAATGCCATTTGAATCCATACTTCATTGTGAACAGGTGTGTTGTTACATTAGAAGTACTAGAGTCAATAATTAAATAAAAAGCAATCTTGAGTTGTTGAACTATTGCCATTAAGTGTAGAATCACTCAGAAAACTTCATTTTTGGCTGTGGCTATGCAAAGTTTTATAGCTTAGCTGTCACTTTATCATCTCTTTGGTGGCAGGACTTGTGTTGGAACACAGCATGATGTGGTTAAAAACCCCCGTTATTCTACAGACCTGGCTGTAAAATGATTGCTCTAAGAAAACTGCACTGTGTAATTTTGTTCACTGGTCAGTGGAAGGATTAGGCTGCTGATCACCAACCACAGATTCTAAACTAACAGCTAAGGAAAATTATCAGCTTACTAACAGGGTAGTGTTTTTTGTACTTTTCAATATCCAGTGACAGCCCTGTAATGTTTGATATTAAACTCTGAAGTATGCAGGGGAGCACCATTGTCTTGCCGCAGAAGGTTTGCTCCACCTTGTCAGAGTGCTCCGATGAACCGGGTTTCCATTGCAAATGATCCTGTGTCTATTTGAGGAAAGGCCAGGGCAAATCTGTGCTTCGATTAATATCAGTAAAGAAAAGAGGAAATATTGGATGAAAGAGCAGGTCATGTCTGTGAAGAGAAAATTAATTACATTTGCAGTAATGTGTGCAAATAATATTACTTAACAAAAAACTTAACATCACTGAGCCCATATCCCTTAATTTCAGGTGACTCAGTGGTGATGCATTCAGTGCCAGGGACCAAAGCTTGATCCAGACCAGGGTAATTGTGTGCATGTGTGTGTTTGTTGCATGTTCTCCCCTTGATCACGCCTGTTTCCTCCAGGTGCTGTGGCTTCCTCCAACATCCCAAACATGCTGAACTGACATGGGAAATTAAGTCTAAGATGAGAACTTATCCCTTCTTGTACCTGAATTCACATTGAATTTTGCTTTGTGATTTTTGTACATGCATATTCTACAGCATGTCATCTCATTTTGGAGATTTCCGCCTCATTGAATACATCTTTCCTCATTGTTAAATAACAGGAAGATTTTCATGGAAGGTGTCATACAGATGGATAAGTTAGATACTAAAGATTTGTCAGTACCTAATGCTTCAACCAATTGTAGGAGAAAGAGTAGGCAGCAAGCAGACAGCTTTTGCATCGAGTGCAGCTCCTTATAAAGGAAACAAAATTTGTTATTTTTGAACATTTTTACCCATTATATTTTCTTCAACTTTTTATTAGTGTTTATTTGTTCTGGAAATTGAATGCTATTTCATTAGTCAAACTTCCCTTCATTTATACGTTTTGTTATACATCAATCTAAAAGAGCAACATGTGTTGGTCTATGCTCATTATGTACAACAAGCTACAAACTATAAAGAGCTTATGACATTTTCTGCCATTCAGATGTAACATAACTACTAGAGTCTCCAATAAAACTGCCAGAATAGGCTGTAAAATATTCTGACTGTGACATCAGAAGTGACTAATGTCAAAGTAAATTGGAAATTTTGTGTAGTCCGTCCAAATGTCAGATACTGGGACGAAGGAAAAATAACACAATAACACATCTTTAAAACAAAGGTTGTGCGACTTCAAATCATAAATTGTGTCAGAAATATAAACTGTTGAATTTGTAATAAAATGAATGCTATTACTGGAAACATTTGATAAGAAATCTTTCTAAGTTTAAAAATTGGAAAATAATTATTATTGATAATCGATAATAAATTGTTCAAAGTATTTGATAATAAGGATGAGACTAATGTGGGGATTGTTTTATTTTGTATTCAAAATAGCAAGGATAAATTAGCTCAGGCAACAGGAAAATTCATAGAAATATCTTCAAACCTGATTTAGAGGCAATTTTGCTGTTACATTTTTGAAAGATGAAGTTTTGTATACAAGCAAACTCAGACATGTCAAGGTTGTGTACAAGAGAGAATGGCACTAAATTAAAGCAAAAATCGTCCTACGGCTATGCTCTTTAAAATCATATATGCGCCACGCGTTGCGGGTACAGACCCAACGGGTCTGCACTTGGTGTGTGTGTGTGTGTTGTGTGTGTGACGGTTGCATTTCGCTCTCTCTAGCTCTCTCTCTCCCCCCCCTCTCTCTCCTCTCTCTCTCTCTCTCTCCCCCCCCTCTCTCTCCCTCCCCCTCCCCCCCCCCTCCTCTCCCCCCCCCCCCTCTCTCTCTCCCCCCCCTCTCTCTCTCCCCCCCCTCTCTCCTCCCCCTCTCTCCCCCCCCCCTCTCTCCCCCCTCTCTCTCCCCCTCTCCCCCCCCCTTCTCCCCCCCCCCCCTCTCTCCTCCCCCCCTTCTCTCCCCTCCCCCCTTCCTCTCCCCCCCACCCCCCCCCCTCCTCCCCCCCTCTCCCCTCCCCCCACCCCCCCCCTCCCCCCACCCCCCCTCCCCCACCCCTCCCCCCCCCCCCTCCCCCCCCCCCCCCCCCCCCCCCCCCCCCCCGCTCCCTTCCCCCCCCCCCCTCTCCCCCCTTCCCCTCCACCTCCCCCCTCTGTCCTTTCATCTCTCTCTCCCCCTCCTCCCCCCACCCTCCCCCTCTCTCCCACCCCTCTCTCTCTCCTCACCCCTCCTCCCCCACCCCACCCCCTCTGTCTCCCTTCTCTCCTCCTCCCCTCCACCCCCCACTCCCTCTGTCTCTTGCCCTTCTGTCTCTGCTCCTTTCTCTCTCTCTCCCCATTCTCTCTCTGCCCTCATTCTCTACCCGCCCCCCCGCCCCATCTCTCTAGATGTGCCTGCGAGTTGGGGGCTATGCGTCAGTGGATAGGGCGGTTATGGGGTAAAAGGAGCAAATTATTAATATTAATATAATATCACGGGGAGTAGTTAGCGTGTGTGCGGTGGGGCAGTTAGTGCATGTGACGGCGCATGCCGCCCCTCCCCTACAACCACACTTTGGGGGAAGAGACCCAACGGGTCTGCACTTGGTCTAGTTAAATATAAAACTTTAAAATGAAAACTCATTAATACATGTTCTGTTCCTAGAGGTCCTCTGATTACAAGATGAATTGAACTATCCTTCTGTAGTCACTCTCTACGAGCAATGTTGCCAGTGTTTTGCTTGTTCTTGTTCCTCTGTGACCTGCAGTGATTCATTTGCTAGCTATCCATATTTAGCTGATATGGAACAGATGAAATACATGCGTCTTCACAGCCATTGCCCATTATTTCATCCTGATCCCTTACATAAAAACGTTATCAGTTCATTGAGAATCTGATCCTTTGCATCTTCCATCTGGGACACCTCTCGTGTCCTCCACCATTTTAGTAGCTTCCAGTGACCTGCTCTCAAGCAGCTCGTCCTCACCATAGACCTCCAGTTTCTATACACTTTCATCTGCCATCAGGGAGGTTGTACGGCCCTCCATTTCTATGTCGATCAAAGAACCAACCAGTTCCCCTCCACACAAGCAAAATGTAATTCCAATAAATGCCGCCAAATTCTTTTAAAATACTTATTTATTATTTTACTAATAAGTGTACATATGTGTCAATGGTTGTCGTGTGTGTATTTTTTTAACCGGATTAGATGTAATGTAATTTCGTTGCACAGTGTTGTGCAATGACAATAAACGTATTCATTCATTCATTCATTCATTCATCCATTCATTCATTCATTCACTAACACTCTCATCGCTTGACAGAATTTGACCTTATCGACAACTTTTGTTTCCTCCCACTCTCTACAAATCAGAGGGGTAGCCATGAGCTCTCACATGGGCCCCAGGAATGCATGGTCTTTTGTGCGCTATGCCAATAGTTCTTGTTCCAAGCCTATAACAACCCCCCCAGCTCTTTCTTCACTACATTGGCAACTGCATTGGCAAATGCCTTCTCTACTTGTCATCTTCGGCACCTTCACCACCAACTTCTACCTTGGCCTCAAATTCACTTGGAGCACATCGACCATAAGACATATGAGCACCCTCTTCCAACACGATATCCTCCGCAATTTCTGCTAGCTCCAACATGATCACCAATCAAATTTTCTCCTTTCTGCGGGGACTGCTCTCTTCAGACTCTCTTCATCCATCCCCACCCACCTCTACATTTCCTCTGGCACTTTCTCTTGTAACCAAAGAGTGTGTTTCATCTGTCCTTTCATCATCCAAAGACCTAAACATCCCATGCAAGTGAGGCAAGAGTTCATCTGCACCTCTTCAAAACTGGTCTTGTACTTTTGATGCTGTCGTTGTGGCCTGATCTTGAATGGGTGAGGTAACTGTTTTGCAGAACACCTCAGCTTTGTCTGCAACAGCTATCTCAAACATCCAGTTGCATATCATAACTTTCCTTCACACTCCCACACCAACTGCGTGTCTTTGGCCATCCCCATTACCATGGAGCCAGAAATTGGAAGAACAACATTTCATACTCCCCTTTGGTGGCTTCATCATCATCATCATCATCATCATCATCGGCGGTCACTGGAAACGAGCATGACTGTCCTCTCATGGAGGACGCCTGTGCGTGACTTTGGTATGTTAGCTTTCATTGCAAAAGGATTTGAGTATAGGAGCAGGGAGGTTCTACTGCAGTTGTACAGGGTCTTGGTGAGACCACACCTGGAGTATTGCGTACAGTTTTGGTCTCCAAATCTGAGGAAGGACATTATTCCCATAGAGGCAGTGCAGAGACGGTTCACCAGACTGATTCCTGGGATGTCAGGACTGTCTTATGAAGAAAGACTGGATAGACTTGGTTTATACTCTCTAGAATTTAGGAGATTGAGAGGTGGATCTTATAGAAACTTACAAAATTCTTAAGGGGTTGGACAGGCTAGATGCAGGAAGATTGTTCCCGATGTTGGGGAAGTCCAGGACAAGGGGTCACAGCTTAAGGATAAGGGGGAAATCCTTTAAAACCGAGATGAGAAGAACTTTTTTCACACAGAGAGTGGTAAATCTCTGGAACTCTCTGACACAGAGGGTAGTTGAGGCCAGTTCATTGGCTATATTTAAGAGGGAGTTAGATGTGGCCCTTGTGGCTAAGGGGATCAGGGGGTATGGAGAGAAGGCTGGTACGGGATACTGAGTTGGATGATTAGCCATGATCATATTGAATGGCGGTGCAGGCTCGAAGGGCCGAATGGCCTACTCCTGCACCTAATTTCTATGTTTCTATGTTTGTTTAACGTGGGGAGACTGGTGCACAGACAGCCTTGACAGATCTGGGTCAGAATCCAGTGGCATGGAATCCAAGACGACAGGGGACCCTTTCCTGCTGCAGCCTTCATCCGCCTTCCCAGCACTAAAGTCAGCCATCATTTTCTGCCTGTTCCACCGTTGAGGTCTTGGTTGGATTGCTCTTTGTCAGAGACCTCCCCCTCAACCTTACCGCCATGGGCGACCCTACCAGGAGCATAGCTCCAGATGGCATCGCTCTCAGGATCTCAGGACCACACAAGCTTCTCCACCACGACAAGGTGACAATCCACGGAGAAGTTTGGTGGCTTACAGGCCAATGATTTGAACAATGAATTTTGCCAATTTCAACCCACACCCCAGTGCCCTCCACCCACACACGCATACCTTTCCACCTAGTGTTCTTCTCTTTTATTCATCCTTCCCATTCCCTTCTCTCCCCCCCTGGTTCCCATCACCCCTTCCCACATATGCTTCCACATATCTCCTATCTGCCCATATTCCCTCACCCTTCATTTTGCTATACTCTGGCAATATTTCCTATTCCCCTTCAATCCTGATGCAAAGTCTGGACTCAAAACATCGACTTGTGCCTTTTGCCTCCACAAGTGCAGCTTGACCTGCTGAGGTTTCAGTTCTTTCAGTTTTCTGCCTTTTGGTCCTTGTATCCCTGCTGGCTGAAAGTTTTGCCCATTTAGATTTTCTGTCTCCTAGATTGTTTTATTTGGTTTAACTGCCATTTTGACCGGTTAGCCTGTTTTATCCATTTACAACAAGGCAGTATCAATGACACTGCTCCAAGGTCCAACTACCTTACACCTAGTGGCTCATTATGAATGGTTCAATGAACAATGAATTCGTGCTATGGAGATCAATGTAATAGTTTGAAAATTCAAAAATATTTAGTGTGAAGGGAAGAAAATGGTGCAGAGGAGTTAGAAATTGTTGTGACTGGAATGGTGAGATTTCTGCGGAAGTTGGAGTTATCCAGGCAGGTTGGAGAGTAAAGCTGACTTATTTCATGTTTATGCTTTGTCGCAAATGGAAAGACTGCTGGATGTGAGGCGAGTCATTTCCAAGAGGGTATACAGCTTTTAAATTCCTGGATATACAGCTTATAACTTGCTCTTGTAACCAAAATATTTAGGTAACTGGGTCAGTTGTGTTTCAAAGAAGTGTTGAACCCTGTGATGCTGATGGCAACACCATTGAATTTCAATGGAGATAGTTAGGCTTTTGCATTCTTGACACCAGCATCTGCAGTTCCTTCTTACACGTTTCACAGGGCTTGCTGCATATAGCACGGCTGCTTCACTTTATTTGAATTTGAAATGGAAAAGCAGCACATGGGACTATTCAAAGTATTCAAAGGTTGTTATTAGTCACATTCACATACACCGAGGTGTAATGAAGTGAAATGCTTTTTGCCATTTTGCAGCACACAAAAAAAAAATACAGACATAACACCAATGAGAGTCTTAAACATAAAGAACATCCCCCCACAATGGTTCCCATTATGAGGGAAGGCACAAAGTCCAGTCCCCAACCCCAGTTCACCCATAGTCGGGCCTATTGAGGCCTCCACAGTTGCCTCTACGGAGGCCCGATGTTCCTGGCCGTTTTCGAAGTAGAAGTGGCCCTTCGATAATGTTTTACCATTCAGTAAAATCACACCTGATTTTAAATTCTCGTATTCCCACTCCATCCCCTTGCCTCGTGTCTGGAAATTTAATCTATTTTAAGATTTAATTTATTTTAAGGGGTGGCATGGAGGAGCAGTGGTAGAGTTGCTGCCTTACAGCGCCAGAGATCCGGGTTCAATCCTGACTATGGGTGCTGTCTGTAGGGAGTTTGTACGTTCTCCCTGTGACCATGGATTTTCCCTCGATGCTCCGGTTTCCTCCCACACTCCATTGACGTAGAAGTGTGTGGGCTAATTAGCTTATTTGAGAAAGAACTGCAGATGCTGGAAAAATCGAAGGGAGACAAAAATGCTGGAGAAACTCAGCAGGTGAGGCAACACCTATGGAGCGAAGGAATAGGCGACATTCAGGTCGAGACCCTTCTTCAGACTGATGGAAGACTGATGATCAGTCTGAAGAAGGGCCTCAACTCGAAACGTTGCCTATTCCTTCGCTCCATAGATGCCGCCTCACCGGTTTCTCCAGCATTTTTGGCTACCGTCTGCTAATTAGCTTGGTATAATTGTAAATTATCTGGAAAGTGTTAGTGTGTTGGGTGATCGCTGGTCAGCATGGACTCAGTGGGCCGAAGGACTTGCGTTGTATCTCTAAACTAAACTTAAAGATATTAATCTTAATCCCACAAGAGAAAACACTTTCCACATTCATCCTGTCAATCAATTTTTAAAGTTTCTTGATGCTCTTTGATTTTGTAGGTAGTACATGTGGCATAAGTGATATCATTTCACAACAGCTGATTGAACGGCGAGGTTTAACAGATCACAGTATAAAGAGGACAATAAAGATGACTACTGTTGGATTAATTTATGTGGTAAGTCTACAAATTATGAGATGAATGTTAAATTAGAGAATTAACAAAACATGTTTCTAGATTTACTTTGGGAAGTAATTTGATTGCAGAAGATAGAATATCAAAGCCATTATCTCTGTAATTGGGATAAAGTGATCTCATCTATTTTGAACTTGGGTAACAAATAGAGAGCAATTTACAAATCTGCTGGTTGTGCAAAGTACTGTAAATGATAATGGGATGCAAAGAAACAGCAATAGATTATGTGAGGTGATGAAACTGATGGATCAACCACTGCCTATATTTGAGATCATCCTGAATATTTTTCCATGTGGTAAAGTTTATGGGCGGCACATTGTGCAGCTGGCAGAGTTGCTGCCTCACAGCACTAGAGGCCCAGGTTGGTACCTCACCTCGAATGTTGCCCGTGAGGAGTTTACATATTCTCCCTGTCTCCGCGGAGAATCCTCAGGTTGTTCCAGTTTCGGGTGGGTTGGTGCTAATGCCCCTGTCCCACTTAGGAAACCTGAACGGAAACCTCTGGTGACCTTGCCCGCGACCCAAGGTTTCCATGAGGTGGCCGGAGGTATTGGTCACTCTCCCTAATGGTCGAACGTGGTTTCCGCGTGGTCGAGGCTTCTTCTAGGCTGCTTCGATTGTTTCAACAAAATCAAAACCGGCCTCGACTAAAAATAGGTTGCCGTTTGGTCGAAGCCAGTGGAGTGGGGGTTGCTGTTTACTTACAGGCAGTCGAAGGCCATCTCCTTTGCTGACTGGACATTTTGATTGGCTCATTGCAGTTTTCAGGACCCTAGAAGACCTGCCGGTAGGTAAAATGCCCGCTAAATTTATTAAACTTCTTAAAACTATCTCCTCTCCTGCCATCCCCTCTCCCCCCCCCTCCCTCCTTCCCCCCCCTCCCCCCCCCCCCCCCCCCCCCCTCCTCTTCCCCCCCCCCTTGCATGTTGGACGTTCAATATTCAGTTGGACGTGTCTGGGTCACCAGTTTGGCGACTCGAGACGGTAAGTAAAATTGTTTTATTTTGAAGACAAAAACAACAAAATTAATCGCTAGAGACAGCCAAATACACAATGTAGATTCCACACGTGTGGCGCTAGAATAATTAATTAATACAGTAAAAACCCGCGAATCGAAACACCCGCGTTCATGTGGCTTCTCCAGCCAATCACGAGGATTTGATTACCTAGAGCCACCACCAGGTGTCGCTACACTATCTTTAAACTAAATTAAAATGCTGGAGAAAATGGAGGTCTCGGGTGGCACAATGTATAAAGTGAGTTATGAATTAATCAGAAATGTACGTGGAAATTGGTTGGTTGGCATTCCTTGGTAACTTATGTTTGTTATGATCCTTTCCCCAGGGCCCTATTCTTTGCAAATGGTACAAGTATCTCGATCAACTGGTAGTTGGAAAAACCAAAGTTGCAGTTTTTAAGAAAGTGCTACTTGATCAGGTCAGTCTAAGAAAATTATTTACCTGGAAAAATTACCCAAAGGTGAGAGGGGAAAGATTTAATAGGAACCTCAGGGGCAACTTCTTCACTAAGAGAATAGTTGGTATATAAAATGAGCTGCCAGTTGTGGCAGATACAATAATATTTAAAAGACATTTGGACAGGTGCACAGAGAGGAATGGGCCAAATGCTGGCAAATGGAACTTGCTGAGAGAGGGCATCTTGGTCAGCATGGAAAAGATGGGCTGAGTGGCCTGTTTCTGTGCTGTACGGCTATGATTCTAAAATGCCTTGTAGGAAGAAGTTAATCCATTCTTCCAAGATCCAGTGATATAAAGGTAGTATTTGAGGAAAATTTAGAATCCTGGAGATTACACCCTGATCTGACAAGTGAGATTTTGGTCATTCTACCAGCTTTGGAGAAAAGGAGTTGAGGCAGAACAATATATACCAGGATGATCATCTGCAAAGAACAAAATGAAGAGAGCTGTGTGAGTTATTGCATATATATCAATATTGCATATTGGTTATGACTGAAATGGAGGAAGCCCACTAGAATTTGCTTGATTATTCCGTAAGATCATGGCTGATTTGATTTAAACCTCGTATCTGCCCACCCACTGACCCGTACGTTGCCCACCTCCCTACAATCAGCTCCTTATTTATCAAGTATCTATCCTCCTCTGGCTTAAAAATAACCAGACACTGCCTTCATTGCTCTTGGAGGAAAAAACTTCCAATTTCTCAAATCTCTGTGAAACATCTTGTCTTGTGTCTGAAATGGGCAACAGGGAGCCCTACTTTCAGATTATCTCACTTCCACTTCAGATGGGCTCCACTATCAAGCCCCTTATGATCTTTCAATTTTTTAAATTCCAGTAAATACATGTCCATTATAATCCTTTTGTGAATTTCTACCAATGTACTGACATCCTTCCTTAAGTAATAAAGGGCCTGTCCCACGAGCATGCGACTCCATGCGGCAAGCGCGACCTAACGTGGTCGCTTGAGCCCTACGGCCTCACGGGGCCAGTCGCACTTCGATCGCCGGAGCCGTATGGAGTTGTGCGGAGCTGGTCCCGACATCGTGCGGGACTCTGAAAAACTGACGTGTTCAAAAATCCTGCGCGGCAACGGCCTACCGGCCTGCAGCCGCCTCGACGGGCGTGCGCAGCGTCTCGACGGCGTATGCACGTCTTGAAGCCGTACGTCACACGCGAACTTCCCGCGGACTTCGCTTGAACATCACGTCATCACTCCACCTCCGCGCGGCCCCCGCTTCGGTTTGGTCGCGCTCGCTGCATGCAGGCGCATGCTGGTGGGACCGGCCCTGTATGGGGATGACTCGACCTCCACGCGGGCCCCGTTTCCGGTTTGGTCGCGCTTGCCGCATGCAGGTCGCATGGTCGTGGGACAGGCCCTTAAAGCATTGCACACTACTCCAATGTGGTTACAACAGTGCATTCTATAACTGAAGCATTGACCTATTTTAGGATTAAATTCTCCTAGAAATAGATAATATACTATGAGCTTTCCTAATTATTTGTTGTACCAACATATTACATTTTGTGAATCATGGAGTCAGACCCCAGATTCCACCTCTTCCCCGAACATTGAAAAAAAACATTTCTATGAGATGCTTTTCTTTATTATCCTTGCTAAAATTTCCAATTTCACATTTGCCCAGATTATACTCTATTTGGCAGATCTTTGCCCAATCACCAACCTATCTATATCTTTTTGTAGCCAACTTCTCTTCACAACTTAGTAGCAAAATTTGATGATGTAACACAGGTAGCTAAATAGTAAGAATATCTCCAGTGCCTTAATCCAATTAATTTACATACAGTGCCCACCATAATGTTTGGGACAAAGACCCATCAATTATTTATTTGCCTCTGTACTCCACAATTTGTGATTTGTAATAGAAAAAAATCACATGTGGTTAAGGTGCACATTGTCAGATTTTAATGAGGGCCGTTTATTTTTACATTTTGGTTTCACCATGTAGAAATTACATCAGTTTATACATAGTCCCCCCCGTTTCAGGGCACCATAATGTTTGAGAAACAAAAATCTCATGTAAATGAAAGCAGTCATATTTAGTATTTTGTTGCATATCCTTTGCATGCAATGACTGCTTGAAGTCTGCGATTCATGGACATCACCAGTTGCAGGGTGTCTTCTCTGGTGGTGTTCTGACAGGCCCGTATAGCAGCCATCTTCAGCTTATGCTTGTTTTGGGGGCTAGTCCCCTGCAGTTTTCTCTTCAGCATATAAAAGGCATGCTCAATTGGGTTCAGATCAGGTGATTGACTTGGCCACTCAAGAATTGACAATTTTTTAACTTTGAAAAACTCCGTTGTTGCTTTAGCAGTATGTTTGGAATCATTGTCTTGCTGTAGAATGAACCGCCGGCCAAATAGTTTTGAGGCATTTGTTGAACTTGAGTAGATGTGTCCATACACATCAGAATTCATTATGCTACCACCATCAATGAAGATAAATGAGCCAGTTCCTTCAGCAGCCACACATGCCCAGGCCATATCACCCCACCACCATGTTTCACAGATGAGGTGGTATGCTTTGGATCTTGGGCAGTTCCTTCTCTCCTCCATACTTTGCTCTTGCCATCACTCTGATATGTTAATCTTCATCTCCTCTGTCCACAAGACCTTTTTTCCAGAACTATTCTTTTAAGTACTTCTTGGCAAATTGTAACCTGGCCATCCTATTTTTGCGGCTATCCAGTGGTTTGCATCTTGCAGTGTAGCCTCTGTATTTCTGTTCATGAAGTTGTCTGCGGACAGTGTCATTGACAAATCCACACCTGACTCCTGAAGAGTGTTTCTGATCTGTCGGACAGGTGTTTGTGGATTTTATTTAATTATAGAAAATAATATGATATCTTCTGTCATCAGCTGTGGAGGTCTTCCTTAGCCTGCCAGTCCCTTTGCAATTAGTAAGCTCACCGGTATTCTCTTTCTTCTTAATGATGTTCCAAACTGTTGATTTTGGTAAGCCTAAGTTTGGCTAATGTCTCTTAATAGTTTTATTCTTGTTTCTCAGTCTCATAATGGTTTATTTGACTTTCATTGGCACAACTTTGGTCCTCATGTTTATTAACAGCAATAAATGTTTCCAAATGTGATGGAAAGACTGGAGGAAAGACTAGGTGCTGCGAGCTCTCTTATACCTGCATGAAGGAGACAATTAAACACACCTGAGTAGTTACAAACACCTGTGAAGCCATGTGTCCCAAACATTATGGTGCCCTGAAATGGTGGGGGGTGGACTATGTATAAACCCAGCTATAATTTCTACTTGGTGAAACCAAAATGGAAAAAATACCCTTTAATAAAATCTGACAATGTGCACTTTAACCACATGTGATATTTTTTCTATTACAAATCTCAAATTGTGGAGTAGAGGCAAACAAATAAATGATGGATTTTTGTCCCAAACATTATGGAATGTCCTGTAAGTTACAAGGTTAAGGACCCAGCCCTATTACACATCTCCCATTGCATTTTGCCATCCAGAAAAAAAGACAGATTCCCACTGATAGTTTCCTGTTTGCCAGCCAATCTTCTGTCCTTGATAGTCTGCAATAGTTAATACCATATGGCTGTAATCTTTGTAATAACGTTTGATGGGGCATCTTATTTATTGCTAAATTTATGTATTGTACATTCACTGATTCTCCATTATTCTCAGCATGTTACTTCAAACAATCTCAATAAAACAGTCTTGCTTGATTTCCCTTTCACCAAACTTTGAATTTACCTTGCTATAATGTTGAGGTTACCAATTTATCTTTTCAGTGAGGGAATCCCCTTCCTTTGGGATTCTTGTCTCTTAAAATATGGTATTTGCTCCTCGAGTAAAATGAAACTTTCTCCACAAAGTATTGCATTTTTTGTCCTAGTTCAACATGTAATGCATTTTCAAAACCTCAGTAAACTTAATTTGAAGTTCATGAGGAATCCAGGAATTAAACTCTGGTTTTGCATTTAAAATGTGAGTTCCATGAATATACACTAAAGGGGCTGTCCCACTGTGGCGACCTAATTGGCAAGTTTAGAAGAGTGGGCGAGTTTGAAAAAATGTCATGTTGAAGACCTCCTTCGATTATGTAGAAGACCTCCTTCGACTATGTTGAAGATTAGCTTCGACTATCTTCAGGAAAATTGAACACCGTGAATAGTAGAGAGTGAAGATGACCTCTTTCGATCTCCTTCGACCTCCCTTGGACTATGTTGAAGACTATCTACGACTACCTTCGATTACCTTCGACTACCCTCCATTGCCCATGAACAACATGCCGACCTACTTCGACTAAACCTACGAGTAAAAAAAGTATCGATATTTTTCCATGGCGACCTTTTTTTACTCGCGGGCATTTTTCAACATGTTGAAAAATACGGCTCGACCTAGCTGAGGCCTCGAGTACGCGGGGACAACTCTCGAGCATGAAGGAGAGTTACAAAGACCTCCTAGGACCTCTTGTCGACCATGCTGCGAGTATAAGTCATGGGCAAACTCGCCAGAACTCGCGGATTAGGTCGCCACAGTGGGACAACCCTCAATGCTGCCTTTGAGTTAAACATTTTAACTTAGCATTTTCATTTGTCTCTGTCAGGGCATAATGGATGTGATCACACGTGTGTTCCTTTTATTCCAGGCATCAAAAAATGACATGCACTTTGCACAAGAATTGTTGCACGATATGCATGTAGTTGAAATGTTACTTTTATTGTGAAAAACTGATCTTTGCTCTCTTCCTGGCAGAGAAATCCAATCTCATTATTTTTTCCCATATTATAGACTTGACGTTAGTAAATAAAAACCACAGTGCTAAAGGTTGTTTCACCTTTTTTTCCTCAGGTTTTTATTCTCTTAATGATGTTTTAAAATCAAATGCTTTATTTTCAAATGGTCCTTTTGAGGACATGATTAGCCAGATTGAGGACCAATACCAGTTCATTCATATGTTTAAGAAAGAACTGCAGATGTTGGAAAAATCGAAGGTAGCCAAAAAATGCTGGAGAAACTCAGCGGCTGAGGCAGCATCTATGGAGAGAAAGAAAAGGCGACGTTTCGGACCCAAAACATTCCATAGATGCTGCCTCACCCGCTGAGTTTCTCCAGCATTTTTTGTCTATCTTCTAGTTCATTCATACATTAGTTGTAATGAGAAGTAACAACATCGTAGTTGGCTTAAGGTTGCTTGACGTGTCAGACCTATGTGGACATAGCAAGTTTATAAATTATAAAAAGATAATTTTAAAAACATTTTCTTTTGTTCCAGTTTGTACTTGCACCTTGTTTCTTGGCTGGCTTCATTGTCGTAACTGGGTTCCTGGGCGGGCTTTCACTGGAAAAAATATATTTGAAATTGGAGAAAGTGAGTAATATTTACTTGTATCTTTCAAAAGTTGAATTGATTTTAAATATTGATTCAGAACTGCAGGCATCATCTTGTTTATTAGGTACATGAGAGGTAGGGCTGTGGGGTAGGCTAATTGGATACATTTTAAGTGATCTTCTGCTTTGAAATTTTGTGATTTGTTTTTAAAGGTCGAGAATTAAACAAAAAACAATAGAATGCCCATAAATTCAACCCCACATAGGCATTAAAACATGTTTTTTTAATAAGAATTCCTTCTGGTCTTCATTAAGATGGTAATGCCCCTGTCCCACTTAGGAAACCTGAACGGAAACCTCTGGAGACATTGCGCCCCACCTAAGGTTTCCGTGCGGTTTCCGGAGGTTGCAGGTGGTTGCCAGAGGTTGCAAGTAGTGGAAGCAGGTAGGGAGACTGACAAAAAACCTCCAGGAACCGCATGGAAACCTTGGGTAGGGCGCAAAGTCTCCAGAGGTAAGTATGGGAGTACATTGTTTCAGTTTTCTGACAGCAACTTGGATTCTATTTATTACAAGGATACTAAATTAATGTCAAATTTTACATTTATTTTTGATTTTATTATTTTTGCCTTTCATAATTGTGCAAAGATTCATTCAATTTGATAATAGTTTTATCGTAACCAAAATTTGATCTTCAATGTAAGCAAATGACTAATTTTATCTGATCTCTTTTTCAGAATTATACAAATGCATTGATGTCAAACTATACTGTAAGTAAAGAAATTAATTTCAAATAATCCATGGAGCATTCAAATAGTTATATTGTTCTCATTGGTAAAGAGTTGAAATTTGCAAATTCGCTAGGCTTTCCAACTTGGTTATCACCTTTTCTTGCTTAAATCTAGAATTCCAATACTTCTTGGAAATGTAGAAAGAAGGGGGGGGGGGTCAGAACTGACCATATTTCCCTATGAAATTCAGTTTTAGGGCTTCTGTGATTAGTACATGTATTGCAATTAAAATATTCTGTTGTGAAATTTGAAAGGTAAAATCCAAACATTAATTTTCATGGGCCTATCAACAACCAACATTATTTTGTTTTCATCAGTTAAACTTAAAGATTTTTAAACTTTTTTTATGTGTTCTAAAAATTACTCTCTTTTAAAGATCTGGCCAGCTGCACAACTGTTGAATTTCTACTTTATACCACTAAAACACAGGTACAAACAAAAATGTTCATTACATTGTTTCATTAAAAAAAAATCTCCATTAATTTCCATTGTTACCGTGTCTCTGTTAGAAAGGATGGCAGGTGAGATTTCTTGTATTGCCTTAGTTTAGTTTAGTTTACAGATACAGCGCGGAAACAGCCCCTACGGCCCACCGGGTCTGCACCGACCAGCGATCCCCGCACATTGACACTATCCTACGCATTAGGGACAATTTACATTTATACAAAGCCAATTAACCTACAAATTTGTACGTCTGGAGTGTGGGAAGAAACCGAAGAACTTGGAGAAAACCCATGCGGTCACGGGGAGAACGTACAAACCCCGTACAGACAGCACCCATAGTGGGGATCGAACTCGAGTCTCCCATCTACATGCACTGTAAGGCTGCAACTCCACCACTGTGCCACCGCTGTGCCGCCCAGTAAATCCACTTTAAACGGGTGGACATAATCCACTATGAATTATGGATGTAGTCCACCTGTCTCTGAGTGGCAATGCCAAACCCATAAAAAACAAAGAGGAGTGAGTGAAATCACAAGAAATTCTAAGACACAAGTGGGATAATACTTAACTCCTTATGGCATGCTGATACTCTGTACTTTATCCATCAAACAAATTATGTTTATTTTGGATAGAAATGCATTAAGATCAAGAAGCACAGGAAATTGTGCATGTTATTTACCTAGATGTAAAATAATTTAAGAACAACTTGACCCATCAAACCTAATCTGCAATTCAATGTATGGGCTGAATATCTACACTAGCACGATCCTACCCTTTAATCCCCATGTTCTCTGGTTCCCATGGTGACCAAATGTTCCTCAGCTCAGTCTTGAAAATGAAGATCTGTTTTCCTTGGGGAGTTAAAAAAAATAAAAATCTATGTGATTATAGTTAACTAAATCTAAACTGAAATAAATAATTAATATGAAACCTTAAACTGCCTTGATTGTTCTTGGTTTTCACCAAATTAACCTTCACCAGATGTGTCCATTGTATTCAATCCAATTTCCAGGTGAGAAATCAGCCTGGTCCAAGAACTTTTTAATTGGAGACACTTTAATTTCCTAGGCCAGCATTTATCTTATCTGAACACAGTTTTTGCGTTTACTGGTTTATTATTATGTGTAAGGAGGTACGTTGGAAAAAAAAATGTTGTGTGCGCTATCTACAAATCAGACCATATAAAAAGTACAAAGGATGGTGCAATGAGAAAAATAACTTGCAGTATGTAGTGCCACAGCATTATAGTGTTATGGCTCCAGAGACAGAGCAGATTTAAAAAGTGCAAGGCCTGCAATGAAGTAGACTAGGTGATTGGGATTACATCTTTCACATATATTGAGAAATAAAAGAAAAGGCATATAATCTGAATTGCTGTTTCTTTAATTTAATACAGGTTGGCAGTTGTTCAGATTGTTGCCCTGGTGTGGAATACCTACCTCTCCTGGATGGCAAATAAAGCGTGATAATTTACCTGAATCATCAATTAATTTCCACTTCAGGAGCAAAAGACTGAATTTTCTTAACCATTTGACACAATGTTTTAATATAAGTTATCGCTGTAGAGGAAAGCTGTTGTAATTGTGGAGAGTGTGTTGGGAAATGAACCTTTCACGGTATTTGGTTTCTTTGCATTGAATCGCCTATGTACTAGACTAAAACAGCAAATCCTCTTCCCAACTCAAGTTCTTGAGTCCGTTAACTGTGGAAGAGGAAATGATGGCAAACACTACTGGTAACTAAACTTCCTAGAAAAAAACGAGCAACAGTTTTTTCTAGGAATAAATATGTATAAAATTATTCCTAGTTTTAAATTAACTTTTATGATGGTGTATGTTTCATATATATATAGATATTTTTTAATGATTTTGTAACATTAATAAGAAATATCTCATCACCTTCTACAGTACTCTTAATATGCTAAGTTCCTTGCCTCTCCTCCCCCAATTAAATAATTACCCAATTGAAATGAAACCTTGAAGGATAAAACTGGAGTAAAATACAGTTTGAACACCGATTTTCCTGCAACTGGTGGCCCACCCATCACTGCAATCCGGACAAAATTACGAGAGCTCAATTGAAATTCCCTGACAGGCCACTGATGGCATCGCGAATGGCCTGTACTTTTTCTGATCGTGTCGCTCTGTTGTGAAAGAATCAACTATGCTCTCAATCTTCTCTCCTATTTACATAGATACATAGAAAATAGATGCAGGAGTAGGCCATTCGGCCCTTCGAGCCTGCACCGCCATTTCACAAAGACAATGCAGTAAAACTCTTGTTTTAAAGACCCCCTTAAAGCAGATGTCAGATGTAGTGGTCAGACCAGCCAACTCATCCCCAGCCGTTTCGGGCCCCGGCTTCCGGCCCCACTCCCAACTTTGCAACAAGACACAAAGTGCTAGAGTAACTCAGTGGGTCAGGATCTCTGGAGAACACGGATAGGAGACAATGGGACCCTTCCCCAGACTGATTCAGTTGGCTGAGTTACCCCAGCACTTTGTCTGTTTCAAACTGGGCGCTGATGCCGCTGGTCTGTACCAGCGAGTCCTTCTTCACATGGCTGTTGTTGCGGCTCACATTGTAGCCCCAGGTCACAGAGCTTTCTTCAGGGGGGCCAGGGATGGGTCGGCAGATCACTACATTCACATTCAGTTTACATTTTATATTTGTTTGATATAAGTTTCTGGCACTCCACGGTGTTTTAGAGACATGGGAGGGGTGTCATTAGCAGGAGAGAGGTACATTGTCTGTTCATTATCATGAGACCTCTGTGGGTCCAGAAAACGGACAATCTAGAAAGGCTCTGAAACCAAGGGTGCCAGAAAATTGGTGTTTAACGTGTAATGCATGTATTTGACGTTGCCCCAAGTGTCACCCAGACGAATACTGAACAAATAGGAGAATAAAAAACATTGTGTAGTTTAAAATAAATTTAAACTTTTAATAAAATGGATAAAATGAATTAAATTTTTGGATTTTTTTTAAGACAATTTGCATTATAGCTGTTAGAAATTGTAAAATTGTTTCTTTTTTTTGTAATCTTAGGAAAGAGTTAAATCACAGACCTTAGGCAGTGAGTCATTCCTTGGACCACTATGACATGGCTGATTGTTATTTTAATTGGAGGATGCTAGTGTGGGGGGATACAGATGGAGCAGTTGTGCAGGAGTAGCAGATGGTCCAGGTCTTTTGATCCTGACAGGGGACAAACAGTTTGGGGAGATTAGATGAGGCACATGTCATGTAAAATCAGCCAACTGGGAAACAAATGGGCAATTGATGAAAGAATGTGCTCTGCTGACTTGCATGTATTCAAGGGGTATAAATTAGCCTGGGGCACTTTCGGCAGAAGACAGTGGTTGTCAAACTCACTTTAGTGCGCCAAGAAGAGGCTGCGCGAAGAATTGGAAAACGGATACTGTAAAGATCTGGACCATGTTAGCGAAGGGATGGAATCCCAACATTGGTTTGGGAATATCTGGTACGATGATGGTGATGCCTGTCGGAGGTCCTTTGACCAGACCCCAGACTGGTCTCATCTGTCTGGTCAGGACCCACTAAAAGTGTTCTGGGTTAGACGCACAGTTACTAGGAAAATAGCCCATGCCACCGAAGGAGGTAATGGATGGGAAAATAACACGGTGTATGCAGATGAATGTAGAGTATAGTTCAAAAGCATTAATAATTGTGGCCAACAGGTTCTGGCAAAAGCCACTGGAAACATATTGGCCTGACTGTTGCGTTTGTGGGATACAGGTGTGAGGTCTGACTTTCTTTTCAGGAGGCTTGGAGGGTATGTACAATCCATTCAGAAAGTATTCAAACCCCTTCACTTTTTCCACATTTTGTTACGTTCCAGCCTTATTCTAAAATGGATTAAATTCTTTTTTTTATAATCAATCTACACACTATTACCCCATAATAAAAAAGTGAAAACGGGTGTTTAGAAATGTTTGCAAAGTAATTAAAAAGAAATAACTGATATCACATTTACACAAATATTCAGACCCTTTACTCAGTACTTTTGAGGCACCTTTGGCAGCGATTAGAGGCTCAAGTCTTCTTGGGTATGACACTACAAGCTTGGCACACCTGTATTTGGGTAATTTCCCCCATTCGTTTCTGCAGCCTCTCAAGCTCTGTCAGGTTGGATGGGGAGCGTCGATGCACAGCTATTTTCAGGTCCCTTCAGAGATGTTCGATCGGGTTCAAGTCCGGGCTCTGGCTGGGCCACTCAAGGACATTCACAGACTTGTCACAAAGCCACTCCTGCGTTGTCTTGACTGTGTGCTTTGGGTCGATGTCCTGTTAGAAGGTCAACCTCTGCCCCATTCTGAGGTCCTGAATGCTCTGGAGCAGGTTTTCATCAAGGATCTCTCTGTAATTTGCTCCGTTCATCTTTCCCTCGATCCTGACTAGTCTCCCAGTTCCTGCTGCTGAAAAACATCCCCACAGCATGATGCTGCCACCACCATGCTTCACCGTAGGTATTGGCCAGGTGATGAGCGGTGCCTGGTTTCCTCCAGATGTGACGCTTGGCATTCAGGCCAAAGAGTTCAATCTTGGTTTCGTCAGACCAGAGAATCTTGTTTAGGTGCCTTCTGGCAAACACGTGTCATGTGCCTTTTACTGAGGAGTGGCTTCTGTCTGGCAACTAGTCAAGTCAAGTCAAGTCAAGTCAAGTTTATTTGTCACATACACATACGAGATGTGCAGTGAAATGAAAGTGGCAATGCTCGCGGAACTTTTGTGCAAAACAACCAAACAACAAAACAATCATAACACACATATTATTTTAAATAATAAATAATAGAAGGAAAAACGTTCTGTACAGTTAGTCCCTGGTGAGATAGGCGTTTACAGTCCGAATTGCCTCTGGGAAGAAACTCCTTCTGAACCTCTCCGTTCTCACTGCATGGCAACGGAGGCGTTTGCCTGACCGTAGCGGCTGGAACAGTCTGTTGCAGGGGTGGAAGAGGTCTCTCATGATTTTGTTTGCTCTGGAGTTGCACCTCCTGTTGTATAGTTCCTGCAGGGGGGTGAGTGAAGTTCCCATAGTGCGTTCGGCCGAACGCACTACTCTCTGCAGAGCCTTCTTGTCCTTGGCAGAGCAATTCCCGAACCAGATGGGTTCCCGGACAAGATGCTTTCCACCGCCGCTGCGTAGAAGCACTGGAGGATCCTCGGAGACACTCTGAATTTCCTCAATTGCCTGAGGTGGTAAAGGCGCTGCCTTGCCTTACTCACCAGTGCTGAGGCGTGTGATGACCATGTCATATCCTCAGAGATGTGGACTCCCAGATATTTAAAACAGTTCACCCTATCCACAGGATCCCCATTTATACTCAATGGAGTGTACGTCCTCGGATGATGTGCTACCATGAACGCCTGATTGGTGGAGTGCTGCAGATATAGTTTTCCTTCTGGAAGGTTCTCCCATCTCCACAGAGGAACGCTGGAGCTCTGTCAGGGTGACCATGGGGTTCTTGGTCACCTCCATGACCAAGGCCCTTCTCCCCCGATTGCTCATCTTGGCCATGTTTTTCCATTTAAGAATGACAGAGGCCACTGTGCTCTTTGGGACTGGCAAAGCTGCAGAAATTGTTTTATACCCTACCCCAGATCTGTGTCTCGACACAATCCTATCTTGGAGGTCTACGGACAATTCCTTTGCCTTTATGGCTTGGTTTTTGCTCTGACATGCACTGTCAACTGTGGGACCTTATATAGACAGGTGTGTGCTTTCTTCATGCCTAATTTAATTTACCACTGGTGGACTCCAAGTTGTAGAAACATCTCAAGGATAATCAATGGAAACAGGATGAACCTAAGCTCAATTTTGAGTGTCATAGCAAAGGATCTGAATATTTATGTGATATTTCAGTTATTTTTAATTACTTTGCAAACATTTCTGAACACATGTTTTCGTTGT
Source organism: Leucoraja erinaceus (assembly GCF_028641065.1). NCBI lineage: Eukaryota > Metazoa > Chordata > Chondrichthyes > Rajiformes > Rajidae > Leucoraja > Leucoraja erinaceus. The sequence continues at coordinate 45,916,148 of NC_073381.1, forward strand.
TTTATTATGTGGTATTGTGTGTAGATTGATGATTAAAAAAAAAATAATTTAATCCATTTTAGATTAAGGATCACTGATGTCACCAATATGGTTGAGCAACTAACAAGCACATTGAAGAATTATCACAGTGAGCAAACCAGCGAAAGAAAACTCTTTTTGTAACTAACATTTGAAATATTTAATAGTGTGTGAAATTAACATTGCAAAAATAATAAGCATAAGCAAAAATAATGTAAATTCCTTTTTAATGGTTATTATGAAATATGAAGAAACACAATTCACATGCAGAAAATTAATTTCTTGGCCCAGAGAAAATGCCAATATTAATGCATAGCCTAAATGCTACTAGCTGCCTATGTACCAACATGTAAATATTTCTGCTAATTTTGTGGTCAGAATAGCCTAACTGATTGACTGATTGATGAGAAGGCTCTACAGATGGTTTGTGGATATGCCTTTGGAGGATCCAGGTATCACCAACAGTAGTTTATTGGATTTCCATATTTAACTGGGTATATTTACTCCAAAAAATTGCTGTCACTTTCACAGAATCTATACATAACTAAAACTCTGATCTTGCTATCTACTGGTTTGCTCGGTTTTTCTATTTGTACAAAAACGGTACGCGATAGCGCTACGATTTTTCACCAGCTCACTCACCATTCTTATGTGCTGCGAGTGTACCAAGTTTTTGTTCTGATCGGTGGCTTATTGTAAAAGTTAGTAAAAATATTAAAAACCGATCTCTCCTGCCAGTCAGCTGATTAGTCTCTTCTCCTGTCACTTCCCAGGGCATCTGCCGCTTCCTGCGCCATCTTGTCTTTACTGGAGCTGAGGGTGACCGGCGGAGGTCTCCAAACCAACACAGTTTTCGGAGGGACCGGAAGCGGCCCAGCCCGGCGCGTAGTCGGAGATGTCGCTAAACAGGGTTGTGTCCCCACAATCCCTACCCCTGCTCACACATATTTTTTCCATTTGTCGTGCCAGTCAGGTGGTAAGGGGAGAGGTTTAATTTAGAATTTTCCTTGTGGGGGATGTGATGGAGGGGAGGTGATCACCCCCCCTCCCCGCCTCCACAACACGTGGGATGATTGATTTCCTCTGAAAATTCCAGAATTTTCCTTGTGGCGGATGATGGGTGTGGTTGCCTCCGCGGGGGGTGGGGGGGCGCCTGTCTCCAGGGTGAGCAGCGATGCCGTGCTCGGGGACCAGCCCACCCATGTGACACCGTGCCCTCCACCCCCCACCCCCTCGTGTTGGGGGATGGGGCCCAACGGGTTCCACTTGGTCTAGTATATATTACTAAAACTCTCACCATGTGCGTTTCTATGCGTGTGTGGATGTCTGTGTGTGATTCTGAAATTACGCCAAAACGGTACACGATAGCGCTACAATTTTTTGGACCACCTTACTCACAATTGTTTTTACGTTTCCTTTGGATTCATGTTATGTTTTACAAGTTATTCACATTTTTAACTTTACAAAAACCCACTTTTTGATAAACAATGTCTTGAAGTTGCAGTGGCAGTTACAGCTATGATGTCACAATGAGATTGTAGCCCTGCCCGCTACGATGTCGCAAATCCCAGAACACTGAGTCCTGGCAGCAAGTGCAAGAGGGAGGGTGAATAAGAGGAAATGAGCCGCTCCTGCGCAATTGGGGGCTATGGGTGAGTGGTGGAATATTGTTGCGTTGGGGGACTGGTGAGTGGTGGAATTTTGCGTTGGGGGACCAGGTCTCCCGTGGGGGTTATGGGCGAGTACTCAAATATTGCCTTGGGGCCTCCCATGTCCCACTTGGTCTAGTTATCAACTGAAACAAAAGATGTTGGCATTTTGTAAAAAACATTTATAATTTAATTCTTGATACCATGGAACCTAAGCACATTCTAGGAGCATTAGAAACAAAGACAGGTTGCTGGAAACAGTATTTGTCAGAAATGGGAAATAAACTGATTATTTAAAAAAACAAATCCCATTTCCCCTAAACCAGTGGTTCTGAACCTGGGGGTCGTTTGGGGTTTTACCGGGGGACATGAAGGGGTCATAAATATCATGCCCATTTTGTAGATTGGTTTATGCATGAAAGCCAATCATAGTAGAATAGCATCACTAACTACTGTATGATTCATACTAACACCCATTTCCTACACTAGTCAGTCTTGGAAGCGGTCACGATGCACTAACAACCAATGACCTGCTGTGCCGTTATAATATGGGTACTGATTAAAGATGATCTTGAACTTCAGACTGTGGACTTTGACTATTTACACATTCGTTGAGCCCATTTTGCCTAAACCTATACAGGTACTGCAGTACAAAACCTGACCAAAATGGATTTTAATTGAACACAATCATTTTGCGAGAACTGCTTCATGAGCTTTTTTGTAACTGGAAACAGTTTCCACCTGCTCTGTCTTGTGAATAGAAATGAACGTTGTACAATAAGCGAGTTTGGTATTCCGACTGAGCATGCCCAGGTCATAGGTCACTTGCTATAGGCATTCTCGGCAACTGTGGTGCTGCATTGTGTGCAGGTTTGCATTTTGTCTGGGGTCGGGTCGGGTCTCTGTCGCTGGACTGGACTGAACTGGCAGGGTTGGGCCCGGCTCTCCATCACTGCGGGTGCTGTTGAGTTGCTGCTGGGCCGTCCCCGTGCCCTCCCGGATGTCCCGTTCCTGTCCGGAGGTGTCCAGGTTGGGCTTGGGTTGGCGAGGCGGCCCCGGACCTGCAGCTGCTGGCTTCAGCTCGGCTCTGCCTGTCCTGCCGGGTTGGCTGGCAGCCCCGGACTGGCAGGATTGGGCCCAGCTCTCCGTTGCTGCGGGCTGTCCCCGTCCCCTCCCGGGTGTCCGTCCCTGTCCGGAGGTGTCCGGCGGCGCTGGGGACCCGGGTTCAATCCTGGCTGCGGATGAGGCGCAGGTCTATGTGTGCGCTGAGAATATCCGCCGGTCCAGTCTCACCCCGTCTCCCATTCGCATCTGCCCCCTCTCTCCCGCTACCTGGCACCCCCGTTCCTCAGATTAAATATATTTTTACACATAAATCATGAATAAAGATAAGAATTTATACACAGTTTACGCAGCCAGACCTTCGACAAATCCCATGGTTCTTTGCGTTTTTCACAATACCTAACGCTTATTATCAGGGAATATTCTATTCTGACTTTTTGATGGAAGCAAAGTTATTGAAGAAACAGCTGAACACGATGAAGTATCTGCCTTCAGGCAAGGTACATCTCCAGCCAATTAAGTATTTACCTTGTACAATTAATCCAAAAGCAAATTAGTAATGCTGTTTATTTGTTGTCACTTGTGTTCAGACTGAAAGAACCATAAAGACAATTTTTATGTATGCAATGCCAATTTTACAAGTTTAGATATTCGGATAATAAAAATGGCTATAAACTATGTTGCAGCAAATAGATCTGTCAGGAATTGTGTTGATAAGAGATGACCTATTCACAACGAGTGGTTCAGATTAACCTCACATACAAAATTGTAATCTGTTGGTTATTGCTTCCAATAATATTATTGCAAAGGATAACAAACCAGCTACTGTTGTCTGCAGGATTGGGAAGTTTCAAAGAGAGCAATATTTAAGTATGGATAATTTTCGAAAATAATAAATGAATGATACTAAAGGACTATGAAGTTATAAGAGAGAGAATTATGTTGAAGTTAGATTCTTCCATTTGTGCTGATACACATACTTAATTACCAAATAAGTGAGGTGACATGCATAAATTGACATCTTAATCTGATGGGGGATTAAGTAATTTGAACATTTGTTATTCTTTGTTTTACTCTGAAAATATAGAAAAATCAAACAAAAAGGAGATGACTTAAAACTATTGGTTCATTTCTCTTTCTGGATTTCACTCGCAGTTCTCAATGAAGTTTACCGTAACTTGCTGATTAGTCTTTCGTGATGCTTTCAGCACCAGAATTATATATTCAAACCAATGTTTTAAACACAACAGTGAACTTTGGGTATTTGTAGAACTTGTAGCAACTCAAAGAAACGCAGTAGAATGTTGCAATTTAGTTCAAGTTACTGCAAAGTGAGACTACTATATATACCTTCGATTTTCCAGCATCTGCACCCCCTCTGTCTTCTCCAGTCTCCAATGGCCTCCTATTGGACTCCCCCTAATGGCCATTACCTTCTGTAGACTTTTTCATTTTAAACTGCCGACGGGATATCAACCGCTTCAACTTTTCCACTCCCTTTACTCACTCTAACCTCTCCCCCCCGAACGTACAGCCCTCTGCTCACTCTGCAACAACCCCGACTGGGTGATCAAACCTGCCGACAAGGGAGGTGCCGTGGTAGTCTGGCGCGCTGACCTCTACCACCAGTCTGAGGCCAGGCGCCAAGTCTGAGACACCTCCTCCTACTTATCCCTGGACCATGACCCACAGATGTGCACCAGGCCACTATCTCTAGCACCATCACTGGCTTCATCACTTCCGGCCTCCTGCCCTCCCAAACCTCCAACTTCATCGTCCCCCAGCCCCGCACAGCCCGATTTTACCATCTCCCCAAAATCCACAAACCTGACTGTCCTGGCAGGTCCATTGTTTCTGCTTGTTCATGTCCCACCGAACTTATTTCCACAAACCTCGACTCCACCCTATCCCCCTGGTCCCTCCCCACCTATGTCCAAGACACCTCACAAGCACTTCGTCTCCTCCATGACTTCCGTTTTCCAGGCCCCCACTCCCTCATCTTCACCATGGATGTCCAGTCACTCTACACCTCCATCCCCCACCAGGAGGGTCTTAAAGCCCCCCCCGTTTCTTCCTCGACCACAGAACCAACCAATCCCCGTCTACTAAAGCTTTCCTCCACCTAGCGGAGCTGGTCCTTGCCCTCAACAACTTGTCCTTTGACTCCTTCCATTTCCTCCAAATCCAAGGTGCAGCTATGGGCACGCGCATAGGCCCCAGCTATGCCTGCCTCTTTGTAGGGTACGTAGAACAATCCTTGTTCGAGGCGTACTGTGGCCCCATCCCCGAACTCTACCTCCGCTACATTGACGACTGGATTGGTGCCACCTCCTGCATCCATGCAGAACTCACTCACTTCATCCATTTCACCACTAACATCCATCCGGCACTCAAATTCACCTGGACCATTTCCGACATCTCCCTACAGTTTCTAGACCTCACCATCTCCATCGCAGGTAACAGACCACTGACCGGCTATCTGGACTACACTTCTCCCCACCCTGCTTCCTGTGTGGACTCTATCTCCTACTCCCAATTCTTCCGTCTACGCCACATCTGCACCCAGGATGAGGTGTTCCAGACCAGGGCATCTGAAATGTTCTCATTCTTTCCCCTCTTATTATAGGTGAGGCTCTCACCAGGGTCTCCTCTATATCCCACAGCTTCGCTCTAACTCGCCATCCCCCTCCTCGTAACAAAGGCAGAGTCCCCCTTGTCCTCACCTTCCACCCTATCAACCGTCACATACAACATATAATCCTCCGACATTTTCGCCACCTCCAACGGGATCCCACCACTGGCCACATCTTCCCATCTCCTCCCCTTTCTGCTTTCCGCAGAGACCGTTCCCTCTTTAACTCCCTGGTCAATTTGTCCCTTCCCTAACCACCCCTCGCCGGGTACTTTCCCTTGCAACCATCTGTCGAGCACCTACCTGACTATTCTAGCCCCAGCTCTCAAAGATGAATTAACTGGGCACACGGATCATCAGTTTTACCCCCTGAGCCAGCTGGATCTCGGTCTTGTTCTCTCAACGAACACATAAAATACAGCTTTAAAAAAAAAATTGCAATGCGAGTTGAAGATCTCATTTGCTCATTAGTTGTAAATGCTAAAAAATAACGTATCACGTAAAACAGGTGGATTACTGTTGTGCCAGCTGCGCGCCAGTATTTGTCCAGTTAAATGTTATTAGATGCGCCTTGGAGAGTGATGACTTTTACCGTGTTTTGTGGCACATCTTCCATGCATTTACAAGCTATGTCCGCTGTTACACTGACGTCAACTCGACTCCTTGGATCATGTATAAAGCTGGGGGTGATCCTGTGGACATTGGTAGTCAATGATCCAGAACCTCCAACTCTAGAGCACTGACTAGCACCAGGACAGGCAGGTGAGTGGACAAACATTTTGCTCGCCTAACAGGAGCTGCTTCAATTCTGATCCGACTGAATCGCCACAATATTCTAAAGGCAGGGGGTTGTTCAGTGTTTGGGCAGATTCTCATTTACCCCGTGACTTCCAGTAAAGTGCAGGTAAGTGGGCAAACATCGATAACGCTCTTGTAATCTCTTGACAGTTACTGCAACGAGACAGATCTGCCTGAATTGCTGGCGCCTAGCATCATTCATTCATCTAAATGAGTGATTGATTTTTTTTTAAAAAGCCTTTTCATACAACATACAACGATATCATACAACATTTAGCTATGTTGTATGATATCGCTTATGTACTCGATATTCTCTACAGAAGTTGTGAGTATAACTTGGACTGAGCACATTGCTCATATTTATATTGACATTTAAGTAAAAATAAAGTAGGGAAGAAAATTGGGTAATAGAATCATTATAAAGTGGCTGGCTCAGAATCAATTTCTAAAGATTATAGCTGTTTTAGTAATTGTACCAGCAGTACATTTGAATTACAAAAGCTCGATTGATATTTGACTTCTCTCAAATGTCTTTAGCATCAATATGCAGGGCTTGGATGATGAGTGAAATTGATGCTCTGGTCAAGAGTAAGGAGGCTGCCTGGGACAGGTATAGATTAAGTGTATCTCTGGAACAGTTTGGGGAACTACAAAGCAAACTAAAAATGGAAATCAAAGGGTAAAAAGGGAACAGGACATATGTAGCTCTGGCAGATAGTATTAAGGACAATCCCAAGAGGCAAGACATAAAGGGAAAACGGGTAATTAGAGAGAGTGGGGCCTTTCAGGAATCAAAGCCATCAACTCTGACACACGAGATTGGCAAGGACCTCTGAGTATTTCTCCTCTGATTTTACCATGGAGGACTGTGGAACATGGGGCAGTCAATGGATGTTATTTGAGAGGAGTCAGTATTACGTTCGAAGAGGTGCTGAAGGTCCTGACATGTACGAAGGTAGATAGATCTCCTGGGCCGGATCAGATATATCTGCTAACACTGGGAACCTGGAGATGAAATTGCAGAAACCCTGGCTAACATTTGCGTTAATACATGCAGGAGAGGTACCGGAAGACTCGAGGTTGGCAAATGTTGTGCCTTTATTCAAGAAGGGCTGCAGGGAAAATGCTGGAACTATAGGCCAGTGAGCTTAACATCTGTAGTTGGAAAGTTAGTAGAGAGTATTCCAAAGGATAGGATATACAAACATATAAATGCACAAGGGCTGATTAGGGAAAGTCAGCATGGTTTTCTACATGGGAGGTCTCACAAATCTGATTGAGTTTTGTTGAAGATGTGACCAAACAGGGCAGAGTTGTAGATGTATATTTTTGGCTTCAGCAAAGCATTCGACAAGGTTCCACATGGTAGGCTGCTCTGGAAGGTTCGTGTAGGATCAAAGGAGAGATAGCTGAATGGGTAGAAATTTGGCTTAATGGAAGGAAGCAGAGGGTAATGGGTGAAGATAGCTTCTCGGACTGGAGGTCTATGCCTAGTGGTGTATCTCAGGGTTTGGCGCAGGGCCCATTACTGTTTGTTATCTATATCAATGAATTGGATGAGAATGTACGTGGCAAGATTAGCAAGTTTGCAAATTGTACAAAAATAGTGAAGATGGATGTCAAAAATTGCAGCATGATCTTGATTGGTTGGTCAGGTGATGTAATTTAACAAGTGTTACATTTTGGAACGTCTAACATGGGCAGGTTCTACTCTGTGACTGGTAGAGCTCTGGGGGAGTGTTTCTAGAGCAGAGGAATCTAGGAGTACAGGTACATTGTTCCTTGAAGGTGATGGCACAGGTCAAAAAGACTTTTAGCACATTGGCCTTCATCAGATTGAGTATACAAGTTGGGAGATCAGCAGGAAGCTGCCCTCTGCATCTGAGTGTCCATCGTCAAGGAATGTACAGGGAGGTGGCCATCACCACTGTAATTCTGTGAGCTGAGAGCCCACTCCCATCACTGCCAGCTGTGAAAAGCTATGAGTGATTTTAAGTTTTAATTAAATGTATCTGGCATTCAGTGACAGTTCAAAGCTTGAATTATACAGTTAAATTAATATTTTTTTCAAATTAACGAAGAGCACAGTTAAAACAAAATGTTTAAAGGATCGTGCCCACAACTTTGATCCCTAAGTTTTGTATTTGTGCACTGTGTCTCTGTTATGATGTAAATTCCCCTATTTACAGTGAATGCTGCATAAAGGAAGAGGTGAAACTTTGGGTTTTTGAAATTACACTTAAATTTATCATGTGTCAGCTGGACTGATGTATATTTCATTAAAAGATAGCACATTTCTGTGATTAGAGGTAAAACCAAAGTGTTTGCAAGGGGAATAACTCAATATAAATCATTTATCAAGTGCTCCCATATATTGGGAAGTCAGATTTTACTGTAACTCTTGGTGTTTGTTTTCAGATTTCCAGCCAACATGACATCAACACCTTTGGTTTTCATTGCAACCTGTTGTCTTCTGGTCACCCACATCTCTCTTGCTACGTGTCGTGCTGCAGACCTGAGTATTGTTCACAGATTGGGTTCCAATGCCAGCACAGATACTGACGAAGAAAATGATCAATTTCTTTCCTACATCCTGAGGGAGAAGTTACTCCAGCTTTTGGAACAGAATCCAAACAACATGCAGATTCAATCTCCAGTATCCTTGGATCAGATTCTGAATGAAATCCTTGATAAAGATGCCAATCGCCTCCTGCAGCAACTTATCACAAGCACAGAAACACTTGCGTCTACTCAAGAAGCAGGTCATGACATGGTGCCAGCTTTTGCTGAACGCTCAAAGAGATCTGCTGAACCGGTCAATTCCTTGGATCTCACGTTTCACCTCTTGAGGGAAATGATTAAGATGGCTAATAATGACAAGCAACGGATGCAAGCAGAGAAAAATCGCAAAATTATGGACACTATTGGCAAATGATGTATATGTAGAATCTAGCAGTATATCTTGTCAAATTGTTTCCCCAAAGATTCATTCAAATTCACAATCCGCTAACCAAATCTGTCTTTTGTGTAAATTCAAAATATGTTCTTTACAAAATTTATCAAATAAATAGAATATTCATGAAAATATGCAGCATCAAATCATTGTCATTTTCTAAAAACATTATTTTGACAACATATTTTCAAAGGCAAATGGCTATATACTGAGCAGATTACAAATGAAGAATTAGAGGGCATCGGTTGAAGGTAAGTGGAGGAAGATTTAAAAATAATCCGTGTGTAATATTATTGCACAGGTGGTGGTATATATATGGAACAAGCTGTCAGAGGAAGTAGTTGAGGCACATAAATAACAATATTTACAAGACATTTGGACAGGTACATGGATAGGAAAGGTTGAGAGAGATTGGAAAAGATGGTCTTCATCAACTAATGATGACTACTTAAAGCTATCTTTGAAATAAATATTTGAATAACATTCTTGAAATAAACTATTGATTATCTTGATCCAACATACTAAGCATGTTGTTACAGTGGCAGGAATGAGGGGCTTTTTCTCCAGATCTTAACATGACATTCCAAAATTTGTTTTAAAAGGAATCTGACAGCACTTCTGAAAGACAAATAGAGTTGCAAAATAATGTAAAGAAGCATGGTTGACCCAAGCAAGCTTACGGAGCAATTTGTACTAATGTTATCCAATATTACCTAATCCAATTTCACTGTGGACACAGAAGTAACTGCAGGTGGTGGCTTACAAAAATCCCCACAAAGTGCTGGGTAACTGGAAAACATGGATAGATGATGTTTTGGGTCGAGACCCTCCTTCAGTTTGTGTTGGCGGTTGGCGGAAGCTGGACAAGTGGAGGGGGCTTGACAAGAGCTAGGTGGCAAGTTATTAGGGGGATGTGGGGGAGTGTTGATTGGCAGATGGTTAGACAAAAGGCCAGAGATGAAAAGACAAAAGTGTGAGATAAGGAGCTAACAATATAAAGGTGTGAATTGTGAAGCTAGAGGAAAAAATATAGGTGGAAGGGGACATATAGGCACAACTCCAGGCAGGGCACGAGGAGGAGAGGGGAAAACAGAGATGGTGGAGATTTGTTTGTAAGTTATTAATTAGTTACCTAAAATTGGAGGTCAATGTTCATTCCCATTATGTTATAAGCTACCCAAGGTGCTTGTTCCTCCAGTTTGTGTGTGGCCTCACTCTGGCAATGGAGGAGGACCAGGACAGAAAGGTCAATATGGAAATGGGAAAAGGATTTTAAATGGTTTGCAATCGGTGAAACCAATTTCAATCTATTCCCTGCCATAGATTCACAACCGCAACAACATCTATGTCAACACTTCCCGACTTGCTGTTTAATCACCCAGCTGACAAATTTTATTACGTTTTACCTTAAAATAATATTTTAGCATCTCAATTCCATCCCAAGAGCCCTACTGTCACCTCTCGTATCATAACACCCACAACTCAGCTGCTTTCTTCTGTAAATAGTTTCAGTTCAGGTTTTTCAGAGACCAAATACTCAATTCCTCCAAAGAAAGCAAGGATGAAACAACTTGAGGAACTGCAATGAATTATGATTCAAACTAATCTGATGTGTGGACAACAAAACAATAAAATATAAAATTTGACTCAGTCAATACTGCATTCTTTAAAAATGTTTCATAATTTTGTAAATCAAAGAGTGGGTGAAATATGTTATGGGTCTTTCTATACAGCTTTAAGTAGATTTGTACACAATGGGGCCTGTAACATAGAAACATAGAAATTAGGTGCAGGAGTAGGCCATTCGGCCCTTCGAGCCTGCACCGCCATTCAATATGATCATGGCTGATCATCCAACTCAGTATCCTGTACCTGCCTTCTCTCCATACCCCCTGTTCCCTTCAGCCACAAGGGCCACATCTAACTCCTCTTAAATATAGCCAAGGAACTTGCCTCAACTACATTCTGTGGCAGAGAATTCCAGAGATTCGCCACTCTCTGTGTAAAACATGTTTTTCTCATCTCAGTCCTAAAGCCATGTAAAGTCCTGTAACCCCCAAATCTATGGACATCATAGCAAAAGCTCTTAAATTGAGGAATTACTGTACCTCTTGCATACTTGTTTAATTCCAGCACATTGCTCATATTTTCATTGCTAGGTTACACTCAAGTTGTTAAGTTCAACATCTATAGAATTTAGTTAAAGAAAAGAGCTGGTTATGTAGAACTCTATAAACTTTTCATATGAATACATAGAAACATAGAAACTAGGTGCAGAAGGAGGCCATTCGGCCCTTAAAGCCAGCAACGCCATTCATTGTGATCATGGCTGATCGTCCCCTATCAATAACCCGTGCCTGCCTTCTCCCCATATCCCTTGACTCCACTAGCTCCTAGAGCTCTATTTAACGCTCTCTTAAATCCATCCAGTGACTTGGCCTCCACTGCCCCCTGTGGCAGGGAATTCCATACATTCACAACTCTCTGGGTGAAAAGGTGTTTTCTCACCTCAGTCTTAAATGACCTGCCCTTTATTCTAAGACTGTGGCCCCTGGTTCTGGACTCGCCCAACATTGGGAACATTTTTCCTGCATCTTGCTTGTCCAGTCCTTTTATAATTTTATATGTTTCTATAAGATCCCCCTCATCCTTCTAAACTCCAGTGAATACAAGCCTAGTCTTTTCAATCTTTCCTCATATGACAGTCACGCCATCCCAGGGATCAATCTCGTGAACCTACGCTGCACTGCCTCAATCACAAGGATGTCCTTCCTCAAATTAGGAGACCAAAACTGTACACAGTACTCCAGATGTGGTCTCACCAGAGCCCTATTCAACTGCAGAAGAACCCCTTTACTCCTATGAAATCCTCTTGTTATGAAGGCCAACATTCCATTAGCTTTCTTCACTGCCTGCTGTACCTGCACGCCAACTTTCAGTGACCAGTGTTGAAGGACGCCCAGGTCTCGCTGCACCTCCCCCTTACCTAACCTAACCCCATTGAGATAATAATCTTCCCCCTTGTTTTTGCCATCAAAGTGGATAACCTCACATTTATCTATATTATACTGTATCTGCCACGCATCTGCCCACTCATTCAACCTGTCCAGGTCACCCTGCAACCTCCAAGCATCCTCTTCACAGTTCACACTGCCACCCAGCTTTGTGTCATCCACAAACTTGCTAGTGTTGCTCCTAATTCCCTCTTCCAAATCATTAATATATATGGTAAACAGTTGCGGCCCCAACACCGAGCCTTGCGGCACTCCACTCACCTGCCATTCTGAAAATGACCCGTTCACTCCATGTCAACACCCTACCCCCAATACCATGTGCTCCAATTTTAGTCACCAGTCTCCCGTGCGGGACTTTATCAAAGGCTTTCTGAAAGTCTAGATACACAACATCCACTGGCACCCCTTCATCCATTTTACTTGTCACATCCTCAAATTGAATAGAATCTCTATCTGTTATAGAACTTGATATATTAATTAGCTGGTACTACCATTAGCATATCAACACAAGATATTGAAAATATATTCACACTTTGGTATACAGTACCAAACATTAAAGAATAGTACCAAACATGAAAGAATAACATTATTTTAATAATATTTAATAATAAATGCATGAATAAAAGTGATTACAAGTGGAATCAAGATTAACAGGTCTGAAGAAGGGTCACAACCCGAAACGCCACACATTCCTTCTCTCCAGAGATGCTGCCTGCTCCGCTGAGTTACTCCAGCATTTTGTGTCTACTTGTTATCACCAGATCTATCTTTAACCTTGTGCTTCTGTGAGTTTTATTATTGAGAAACTACAATTCAAGCATATTTTTGCGAGGATAACAAATATGCATAAATTAATATTACATTATAAACAGTTTAAACTAATATTTAAACAGCAAAACAAAGTCAAAACTGACTTTACTTGCAAGTTAACTACAAATTTAAGTGATGAATTATATGACAAGCACTCACCTAAATGGTTTTAATCAGTGAAGCCGGCTCTTTAGTCCAAGTGCAGCTCTAATATGGTCTCAGTTATTGATTTGTGATATTTTCATAATTAAAAATAATTTCACTTAAGGAAGCCAATCAAAAACAGATTCACTACAGTTCTCATTAAGTTTTCATTGAGCTGCGTTCAGAGCATAAAAAATTGAGTGAGCTCATTGTGTTCTACATAATATTTAATGCCATGGTACCCAAGTACCTTTAACCCCCAACCCCCCAAAATTTGCTGACAGTGAATATCAAAGATATAGAGTAAATATATTCCTTACTTTAATCCTGAACGGCCAACATCCTAGATCCACGTTTGACCTCACCAAATCCCTGTACAATTGCTGTAAGGCCATCTTATTTTTGTATTGCAAAGCTCCTTTTATTTAGGGAACAGCAGTGCAACAATACATCTGATACCAACAAATCTACATAACCATTAATACATTCTCTCTCCCACTCTCCAACTTTGTCTCAATTTTACTATCACATCATATAGTTTTGGAACATAGTCAAGCTTGTGTCAATGGAACACTGTATAATTGCTTCTAACTGGACTTGAAAATTACAATAAATTTAATGTGAAGAAATAATAGCACTTATCTATGAATCAATTGCCTGAAAATTCTAATCTAACAAAACGCAAAAATTTCCATATGTTGCATTTACTTTCCTTTAAGGGAGACTCAATATTGCCAAATTAATATTATCCTAAAATTTATAGGAGTACTTAACATTTACACATTTTTAGTTAAGTATTTAAGATTAATTGATCTAATTGTGAAATCAGTGTTGTATTAATTACTTTACAATGCTGTGATAGGTGAGCTAAAGAAAAGTGAATGTGATTTTGCAAACTTGTTTTATCATCACTATTCATTCAGTATCAAAACACGTGTGAACCTTATTCCCCATGCGAATCAAAAGTTTGCTTCATGGGTTTGGTCTTCAATCTCCTCATGTGACTTCAGTATTGACCTAAGGAAAATAATAGAATTGTTATATATCAATCAACTTTTGTTCTGGCTAAGAATCCAAAATCATCGTGGAACTATAAAAGTTAATAATTGTAGAATATGTTTTGATCAATCATGGTTAGAGAGACTGTTACAGCAATTTCATTTATGAATGTACATCTCAGCATTGAAACCTTTAAAAAAAAACTCACTATAATGTAGATTATGTCTTAAATGCACTGTTCAAAAATCAGCATGGGCTATTATGCAAGGTGGCTAATGACTGACCTATTCATTTAATATTCCAAAAAGGGAAATTAAACACCTAAGATATCTGTTTCTTATTTAATGACCAGAGAATATTGTTATTTGAATCTTATGAGATATCATAAATATTTAGTGTTTATAACTAAATCTCCATTGCTATTTTATTTCAAATGTATTTAATAGGGGTTCAGTGTCTTTATAAAAGAACAAAGGCAAATGCTATTTTAGCATTCATTTAGAGGGGAGTAGAATATCATAAGGTCATAATTGATAGGAGCAGAATTAGGCCATAAGGCGTATCGTCTGCTCCGCCATTTAATCATGGCTGAACTATCTCTTCCTCATAACCATATTCTTCTCCCCATAACCCCTGACACCCGTATTAATCAAGAATCTATCTCTGCCTTAAAAATATCAATTGATTTGGCCTTCACAGCCTTCTGTAGCAAAGAATTCCACAGATTCACCACCTTCTGACTAAAGAAATTCCTCCTCATCTCCTTCATAAAGGGGTCCTTTAGTTCTGAGGCTGTGATCTCTAGTCCTAGACTCTCGCACTAGTGGAAACATCCACTCTCTCCAAGCCTTTCACTATTTAAAAGCAAGGATGTAATGCTGAGACTTTATAAGGTGCTGATCATATCACATTTGGGATATTTTGAGCAGTTTTGGGCCCCATATTTGAGGAAGGATGCGATGGTGTTAGGGAGGTTCCAGAAATGGTTTACGAGAATGATCCTGGGGATGATTGGATTAATGTATGAGGAGCAGTTGATGGCTCTGGAATTGAGAAGGATGAGGGGGAATCTCATACTGAATAATGAAATGCCTATGTAGAATGGACTTGGAGAGGTCAAGTTTTCAGTAGTGAAAGAGTCTACGATCTGTGGAATTCATTGCCACAGCCTCAGTCAATAAAATAACAGATTGGAGATGAGAAGGAATTTCTTTGATCTTAGACCCAGAGTCTGTGATGAATCATGTGTGGAAGTCTTCATTGCCATCAGACTGGGCATTGTATACTCATTGCCAAGTCATTAGGTACATTTTGTACAAAAAAAAATATTAAATTGATAGGAACATTCTTAATTATGGGGAGATACACATAATTCACCGATCTGGTTAAAAAGATGTACAAAGCAAGAAATAAACACTTGTTTAAAATGATATTGGGATGAGGATAAGTGATTGTGAGTGGGAGGGTGATTATAGGGTGATGGGTTGTATATATGACTAAGATACTGTGTAGTATATGAGGGTTTTTTATTTTTATTTTTTTTTTTTTTCTCTCTTTTTTGTATGGCTTTGTAAATATTTGATTGGTGTATACACTAACATGGCTGAAGCTTACAAAGCCCCTCCCCCACCTTGGTCAGTCTGATCACCTCTCATTGTTCCTGCTCCCTAAGTACTCCCCACTCATCAGACAGGTTAAACCCACTATGAGGACAGTTAAAATCTGGTCAGAGGAAGCAAACTCCACACTTCAGTAGTGTTTTGGAAACACTGACTGGAAGGCGTTTGCAGCCCAGGCCACCCTTGACTCCCACACGGACATTGATTCCTACTGTTCTGGACTTTATAAACTCCACCATCAATAGTGTCACCTCCCTCAAACGGGTGACCATATTCCCAAATCAGAAGCCATGGATGAACAGCGAGGTCAGGCTACTGCTGAAAGCACGGGACACCGCTTTCAGGTCAGGCGATGCTCGAGCCTACAGTTCATCCAGGGCTAACCTGAAGAGGGGCATCAAGAAGGCCAAGCACTGCCATAAGCTCAGGATTGAGGAGCAACAACTCCGACCCCCGACGCATGTGGCAAGGTATCCAGGCCAGCACGGACTATAGAACCTCCAACATCACCCCCACATCCAGCGACGCCTCCTTCCTTGAGGAGCTGAATCACTTCTATGGCCGCTTCGACAGGGACAATCTAGAGACAGCCATCAACGCTGTGCTACCTGCCGATCACCAACCCCTCACACTCACCCCCTACGACGTGTACGTGGCACTGAGTAGGACTAATGCACGTAAAGCTGCTGGCCCTGACGGCATCCCCGGGCGCGTGCTCAGTGCCTGTGCTGCGCAGCTGACAGACGTCTGGACTGACATCTTCAACCTGTCACTTGCCCAAGCAGTTGTCCCCACTTGCCTTAAAGCCACCTCCATCGTGCCAGTGCCAAAACACTCCACTGCGGCAAGCCTCAACGACTTCCGCCCAGTTGCACTTACCCCCATCATCACCAAGTGCTTCGAGAGGCTGGTCCTGGCACACCTCAAAGGCTGCCTACCCCCCACACTGGATCCCTATCAGTTTGCCTACCGCAAGAATAGGAGTACGGAGGATGCCATCTCAACGGCACTTCACTCCGCCCTCTCCCACCTCGACAACAGAGAAACTTACGTAAGAATGCTGTTCATCGATTACAGCTCAGCATTCAACACCATTATACCATCAAAACTGATCACCAAACTCGGTAACCTGGGCATCGACCCCTCCCTCTGCAACTGGATACTGGACTTTCTAACCAACAGACCCCAGTCTGTTAGGTTAGACAAGCACACCTCTTCAACCCTCACCCTGAACACCGGCGTTCCACAGGTCTGTGTGCTGAGCCCCCTCCTCTACTCCCTCTTCACCTACGACTGCACACCTGTACATGGTACTAACACCATCATCAAGTATGCAGATGATACAACGGTGATTGGCCTCATCAGCAACAACGATGAGTCGGCCTATAGGGAGGAGGTCCAGCTCCTAGCAGCATGGTGCGCTGACAACAACCTGGCCCTTAACTCCAAGAAGACCAAGGAGCTCATTGTAGACTTCAGGAAGTCTAGGGGCGGCACGCACACCCCCATCCACATCAACGGGACGGAGGTGGAACGTGTTTCCAGCTTCAGGTTCCTGGGGGTCAACATCTCCGATGACCTCTCTTGGACCCACAATACCTCAACTCTGGTCAAGAAGGCTCACCAGCGTCTCTTCTTCCTGAGGAGACTGAAGAAGGTCCATCTGTCTCCTCAGATCCTGGTGAACTTCTACCGCTGCACCATCGAGAGCATCCTTACCAACTGTATCACAGTATGGTATGGCAACTGCTCTGTCTCTGACCGGAAAGCACTGCAGAGGGTGGTGAAAATTGCCCAACGCATCACCGGTTCCTCGCTCCCCTCCATTGAGTCTGTCCAAAGCAAGCGTTGTCTGCGAAGGGCGCTCAGCATCGCCAAGGACTGCTCTCACCCCAACCATGGACTGTTTACCCTCCTACAACCGGGAGGCGCTACAATGACAATTAAAGTTGAATCTGAATCTGAATCTAAATGTAAATAATTTGGTGTACATATTGCTGCTAGTGTACATATGGTGTACATATAGCTGCTAAATTTGTATAAGATAATTATAGGCAGTTAAATAAGGGGTGGGAATTAATAAGCTTTGGCTTCTTCCTGCTCATTTTCGGACACATACAATTTCATTTATTTATAGATATTGTTTATGACACTTTATAAATATTCTTGTTTTGGTTTTGTATGCTGTTTCACACTTGCTTTTTATTTTTTTATTCTGTTTGAAATAAAGAATTAAAATTTAAAAATAAATAAATAAATAAAGGCACGAGAATGGGGTTGAGAAGGAAAAATAAAACAGTCATGGCGGATAATACTTGATGGGCCGAATGGCCTAATTCCGCTCCAATGCTTTATGAACTCTGATGATGAATGAAACAGCCAGACCTACCTATTAAAACTTAAGTTGTGGGTGAGGAATGAAAGAGGCTTGTATTACTTGTCAGTTTCTCTCAAGGACAAAATTATTTAAAAGACAATAAATTATTTTGCAACAGTTTTGTCGGTATTTTGTGATAAACAAGATCCACAAAAGAGCAATGAGACAAATTGATAACCAAAGTCTGTCAATGGTCAGATCGGGTTGGTTTCTCAGCCAAGCATGGTATTCTATTTGGCACTCTCCCTGAAATCATTGCAGTAAATTGGATATTTAAATCTCATCACTACATCCTCAAAGCCCATTAACAGTAGAACTGCTGTAAAATTAGCATACAACAACCTCGACAAGGTTCCACATGGTAGGCTGCTCTGGAAGTTAGATCGCATGGAATCCAAGGAGAGATAGCTGAATGGATAGCAAATTGGCTTCATGGAAGGAAGCAGAGGGTGATGGTGGAAGTTGCTTCTCAGACTGGAAGCCTGGGACTAGTGGTGAGCCTCAGGGTTTGGTGCTGGGCCCGTTACTGGATGGGATGAGGGGTGATCTTATAGAGGTGTATAAAATCATGCGAGGAATAGATCGAGTGAATTCACAGAATCTCTTGCCCAGAGTCAGGGGATCGAGGACCAGAGGACATAGTTTCAAGGTGAAGGGGAAAAGATTAAATAGGAATCTGAGGGACACCTTTTTCACTCACAGGGTGGTGGATGTTTAGAACAAGCTGCCAGAGGAGGTAGTTGAGGCTGGGACTATCCCAGCGTTTAAGAAACAGTTAGACAGGTACATGGATAGGACAGTTTTGGAGGAATATGGATCAAGCGCAGGCAGGTGGGTCTAGTGTAGCTGGGACATGTTGGCCTGTGTGGGCAAGTTGGGCCGAAGGGCCTGTTTTCACACTGTATCACTCTGACTCTAATACCAATATCAGCAACTAAAATGTATGCGGAATAGAGCAAATACAGCCAGTTATTTCCCATTCACATGCTTGAACCAAACCTTAGCATCTGAATCAGTTCAGTGATTAGCTGTTATCAATATATATATATATATAGGCATAACAGTGATAGATTGAAGACCATGACGTTGTGCTGTTTATGCACAATGTTTGTGACCAGTGATTAATTGATATTTGCCGAAGTGTCTTGGTACATTCTATTATTTTGAAGTAACTGGCGTTAACATTTTACTACTTTAATTGATCAAGTTAAACATGAAGTGAACAGTACAAGTTACCTACGAGCACCTACATCTAGAGTAGAAAACATGCCATATTTGTAACAAAAACAGAAGATGCTGGACAAACACAGCAGGTCACAGTTAATGGTTCAGGTTGGCGGCTCTTCGTCAGTTTACACTTCTGACAATCTTTGACCTATTAATACAGATGTCGCCTGACCTGCTGATCTTTTTCCAGCATTTTCTGCTTTTATTTCAGATTTCAGGCATCTGCAGTTTTTTTTTTTTAATTTCATGTCATATTTATAGGATGTTTTGGGAAAGTTTGGGTGAAAAAAATGATTATGTGCATGGCACTGCCATTTTTCAGCATGCAGATCAAACAGTAATTTGTGGTGAGAAAAATATAACCCATAAAATAAGATTAACTTATTTTCTTTAATATTTCTGCTGCTGAGAAAATTATGGGACATGGGTGGCACAGTGTGATAGCTAACAAAGCAGTTCATACATTCATGTGATTGGAGCAGAATTAGGCCATTTGGCCCATACTCTGCTGTTCAAGCATGGCAGATCCATCTTTCCCTCTCAACCCCATTCTACTGCCTTCTCCCCATAACCCCAGGCACCTGTATTAATCAAGAATCTATCAAGCTCTGCCTTAAAACTATGCATTGACGGCCTCCACAGTCTTCCGTGGCAACAGATTCCATACATTCACCACCCTCTGACTATACAATTTCCTCCTCAACTCCTTCCCAAAGGTACATCTTTTCTGAGGCTATGGCCTCTGACCCTAGACTCTCCCACTAGAGGAAACATCCTCTCCACCTCCACTCTACCCAGGCCTTCCACCATTTGGAAATAGCAGGGGACCGGGGGTCAAATGAGATGGGGGAATTGACTGAAATCCAGGTTAGCCGGGAAGTGGTGTTAGGTAAATTGAATGGATTAATGGCCGATAAACCCCCAGGGCCAGATAGGCTGCATCACAGAGTACTTAAGGAAGTAGCCCCAGAAATAGTGGATGCATTAGTGATAATTTTTCAAAACTTTTTAGATTCTGGAATAGTTCCTGACGAGTGGTGAATCTCTGGAACTCTCCGCCACAGAGGGTAGTCGAGGCCAGTTCATTGGCTATATTTAGGAGGGAGTTAGATGTGGCCCTTGTGGCTAAGGGGATCAGAGGGTATGGAGAGAAGGCAGGTACCGAATACTGAGTTGGATGATCAGCCATGATCATATTGAATGGCGGTGCAGGCTCGAAGGGCCGAATGGCCTACTCCTCCACCTAATTTCTATGATTGGAGGGTAGCTAATGTGACCCCACTTTCTAAAAAGGGAGGGAGAGAGAAAACAGGGAATTACAGACCAATTAGTCTAACGTCGGTAGTGGGGAAACTGCTAGATTCAGTTATTTAAGATGGGATAGCAGCACATTTGGAAAGTGGTGAAATCATTGGACAAAGTCAGCATGGATTTATGAAAGGTAAATCATGTCTGACGAATCTTATAGAATTTTTCGAGGATGTAACTAGTAGAGTGGATAAGGGAGAACCAGTGGATGTGTTATATCTGGACTTTCAGAAGGCATTCGACAAGGTCCCACATAAGAGATTAGTATACAAACTTAAAGCACACGGTATTGGGGGTTCAGTATTGATGTGGATAGAGAACTGGTTGGCAGACAGGAAGCAAAGAGTAGGAGTGAACGGGTCCTTTTCACAATGGCAGGCAGTGACTAGTGGGGTACCGCAAGGCTCAGTTCTGGGACCCCAGCTATTTACGATATATATTAATGATTTGGACGAGGGAATTGAATGCAACATCTCCAAGTTTGCGGATGACACGAAGCTGGGGGGCAGTGTTAGCTGTGAGGAGGATGCTAGGAGGCTGCAAGGTGACTTGGATAGGCTGGGTGAGTGGGCAAATGCATGGCAGATGCAGTATAATGTGGATAAATGTGAGGTTATCCACTTTGGTGGCAAAAACAGGAAAGTAAATTATTATCTGAATGGTGGCCGATTAGGAAAGGGTGAGATGCAACGAGACCTGGGTGTCATGGTACACCAGTCATTAAAAGTAGGCATGCAGGTGCAGCAGGCAGTGAAGAAGGCGAATGGTATGTTAGCATTCATAGCAAAAGGATTTGAGTATAGGAGCAGGGAGGTTCTACTGCAGTTGTACAGGGTCTTGGTGAGACCACACCTGGAGTATTGCGTACAGTTTTGGTCTCCTAATCTGAGGAAAGACATTCTTCCCATAGAGGGAGTACAGAGAAGGTTCACCAGACTGATTCCTGGGATGTCAGGACTTGCATATGAAGAAAGACTGGATAGACTCGGTTTGTACTCGCTAGAATTTAGAAGATTGAGGGGGGATCTTATAGAAACTTACAAAATTCTTAAGGGGTTGGACAGGCTAGATGCAGGAAGATTGTTCCCGATGTTGGGGAAGTCCAGAACAAGGGGTCACAGTTTAAGGATAAGGGGGAAGTCTTTTAGGACCGAGATGAGGAAACATTTTTTCACACAGAGAGTGGTGAATCTCTGGAATTCTCTGCCGCAGAAGGTAGTTGAGGCCAGTTCATTGGCTATATTTAAGAGGGAGTTAGATGTGGCCCTTGTGGCTAAAGGGATCAGGGGGTATGGAGAGAAGGCAGGAACAGGATACTGAGTTGGATGATCGGCCATGATCATATTGAATGGCGGTGCAGGCTCGAAGGGCCGAATGGCCTACTCCTGCACCTATTTTCTATGTTTCTATGTTTCTATGGCACGTTTCAATGAGGTTTCCCCCTCATCCTTCTAAACTTCGACAACCCAGCTGCTTGTGCGAGACTGCATACACAGTGATGCACAGACTTTTTCCCGTTGCCCCAGTTTCCTGCCAAGTGCCGAAACTATGCAGGTTGGTACATTAATAGGCTACAGTAAATTTCTCCAAGTGTAGATGAGCGGGAATTGATGAGAATGTGAGGTGAATAAAACAAGTGTTAGGTAGGATTAGTTAAATGAGGTGGTTGGTGCGTATTTGGTGGGCTAAAGGTTTCCATGCTGTATAACTCTATGACTCTAAACCTTCCACTGAGATTCATGAACTGGTGTATTGCAAATTCATTATTTCTAAAATTTGTCATATTATGTCTAGCAATTAATGGAATATGCTTTTAATTACTTGATTGTTTTTGACTGACTCAATTCGCTAAGTGTCAGTTAAAGTAAGGTTTGTTTTCCGGCTCCTGGGCCTGCTGTACAGCTCCCTGACACTATGAGATTGAGGTGCTTCTGAGATTACTTTTTCCCTTTTCTTACGGAAAAGGTGTACGTACAACATTTGCACAGAGGCAAGAAGATCAATTTCACTAATAGGTGAGCAGCACTTGGACAGCATTATCATTGAGCCATTAAAATAGCCACACATAAAATACATTCAACATTCTAGGAACTTGTTGGGGTGGAAGCAGACCTATTGACAGTTCTAAAAATGATTTGATGGATGGGGAAGGATGCTGAAAATACAGGTAAGAGGAACAAGTGCTTTTGTTGTAATATTATGAAACATTAGTATTGGAAATGAAAATTATGACGAGAAAAAGGCTCAGCAGCTTTGAGTTTTGATTGCTCACCAGGCACTATTGCAGCTTCCTCTTCAATCACACCACCTTCTATTTCTTCTTCAACTATCTCTTCCTCCTCATCTCCTTGGTACTCTACAAGAAGAAATCATTAGAAATCTCAAAACGCGATTAATACATATTCTTGACCGTATTTATTGAGTTTAACATATGATGAGCGTTTGACAGCACTAGGCATGTACTCGCTGGAGTTCAGAAGAATGTAGAGGACCTCTTTGAAGCGTGCAGAATAGTGAAAGGCTTGGAGAGAGTGGATGTACCGACTAGGGGGAGAGTCTAGGACTAGAGGTCATAGCCTCAGAATTAAAGAACGTTCTTTTCGGAAGGAGATGAAGAGGAATTTCTTTAGTCCTCTGACATTTTCGCCACCTCCAACGGGATCCCACCGCTAGTCACATCTTCCTATCTCCACTCTTTTCCGCCTTCCGCAGAGACTGTTCCCTCTCTGGTTAACTTATCCCTTCCCACCCAAACCACCCCCTCCCCAGGTACCTTCCCCTGCAACCGCAGGTGATGCAACACCTATCCATATTCCTCCTCCCTCTACTCTTTCCAGGGACCATGACGGACCTTTCAGGTTAGGCAGAGATTCACTTGCACCTCCTCCAACCTCATCTACTGTATCCATTGTTCAAGATGTGAACTCTTATACATCGGTGAGACCAAACGTAGACTGGCCGATCGTATCGCTGAACACCTTCGCTCAGTCCGCCTGGACCTACCTGATCTCCCGGTTGCTAAACACTTTATTTCTCCTTCCCATTCCCACACTGACCTTTCTGTCCTTGGTCTCCTCCATTGTCAAAGTGAGACGAAACGCAAAATGTAGGAACAGAATCTAATATTTCTCTAACTTCAAGAAACCCCAGCATTACCCCTCTCTCTCTCTCTCTCTCTCTTTCTCTCTCTCTCTCTCTCTCTCTCTCTCTCTCTCCTTCCCACACCCAAGTCGCACCAGCTTCTCACCCACCAAACAGCTACAAATGGCCTGTTTCCTTTATCATTGTTACTTTTTTGCATATCTTTCATTCATTGTTCTTTATCTCTCTATATCATCATCTATATCCCTTTCCCTTTACCCTAACTAGTCTGAGGAAGGGTCTCGACCAGAAACGTCACCCATTCCTTCACTCTAGTGATGCTGCCTGTCCCGTTGAGTTACTCCAGCTTTTTGTGTCTATTTTTGTATCGTATCCTATTGTATTACAGCTGCCCTTTGTCACTTTGTTTAGCAGACAAGTCTCCCAGAAGTTAATGAACGGCCATTTTTAATTCTCTAGTTTATGGTACAAATGGGGAAAGTGGTTTACTAAATAACAGGAAACATAAGGTTAAAAATAACTCTGGGGAAAGACAAAGATGAAAGCTGCAGAGACATTGATCAATGATGACATTTCAAATCTACAAGTAACCATTGTGTCATGAGAATATAAAATGCTGCAGTAACTGTGAAAGACTTTGGGTTTTTTCAGAGTGTTTTCAGTGCGCACTGTTAGGCCTTCAATAAAATGACTTGTTCGATAGACTCACCACTGATTTTTGAGCTGTTTTATTTTGTGTCTGTGCCTGTCTGTGTAAAGCCAGATACCAGGGTATGGCTATAGCACAAAATTCACTCCTACATTCTTTGGCAGTATGTCAAGAATTTGTGGTTTTTATTTCAGATTTCCAGCATCTGCACTTTTTGATTTATGCAAATCTGAAGAGCTTCCTTATTACCTGATTGAAAATTTATCCTTTGCAACATCTGTTCAGCCCTTCCAAAGTTGACCACAAAATGGTCCATATTTTCATATCCAGGTTCTGCTCTCTCCATCTGTGCAGCTTTTGATGATTCAATAATTCTAAGAGAGTCATTACATTAACATTATTACAGATCCATTGGCTTATACAGTGGTCTAAACACCATTACACACAAGGTCCTTTATATGCATGCAACCTCTTCTATTTCTTTACTTCAACTGGAGTATTTAATTTTCATAATGATTTAAAAAACATATTATTACATGATAATATTACTTGCAATAATAACAAGTAAAGCTCGAGAGGATGGTTGCAATTAAAAATTAATAAATACAAAATATTTCCAAAGTAATGTGAATACCATTGATTTGCTTGCATTAACACATTGCCAATTTGAAAATAGAGGTGGCATCCTACCGTAACCTAATTTTTAAGTGTACAACTTCACTGTAGAGTATCCTCTTACAATACTATAAGAATCAATTTTGTTTTAAAGACACATGTAGCAGCAAAGTTTTGACAAGAAATTTTCAAATCAAGTGTAAAACTGATTAGAATTTAAATGTATGTAATAATGCATCATAATGTCTGCTGGAGATATTTTTTATTGGTAAGCAACACTGCTGATCAAATGTTTGAGGAGTTAACCTTTCGATTGAGCAGCCATAGATTATGTGAAGTGCTTGGTGTCTTGACTGCTATTGAATCTCAACAGTACAACATCTGTTTATACATCTTTGGTACTGCAACACCTCATCTGGTTGTGCAGATAACTAACTTAAAGTTCAATATTTGTGTACTTTCCTTATTTCCTTCCGTGAATACAATTTCTAATTGTAGGGAAATGTTAGCTATGTCATACTCAATTTTTGTTGTAACCTAAAATAAGGACGTTTCTTTTCTTTCACATCACTCACAGATTAGTTTCCATCTGAAGATTTGTGGATTTGGAGAAAATTGTTTGAATTCTGTAATTGGATTTAATTATGATGGATATTTTAAATACTCCCTTGGGCGCAACATTGCAAAGTTTCTAAATACATATTGGAATATCCTATGCTGGCACACTAAATTGTGCTTATTACATCAAGGCAGCGCCAGCAGTGGTTTACACAGGAATTTAAATATGATTACTTTTGTAAGAGTGTGTTAAGCAATATTTAAGCATATTCAACATATAGTGACATGATTACTTTCAGGACCGTGCCCGTGTCCTCACCTTTGCAAATGTTGCCTTAAATTACGAGTGACGTTCAAAGGGAAGTGAAGTTCCAGTAAAGTACATTATGCTTCCCCTTTTTAGAATGCTACAATAAACATTGAGTATGCTCAGACATAATCACCATAGTCAGAAATCATATTTATTAGCAAAATACATTAAATAAAAGATAATTTCACTATTTCATAAAATGATCCTAATTTTGTATCAATGAGGAACCACTTATTGGTGATGTGCTGAGACACCAGCGACTCATTCTTCCACTCTCAACTATAAAAGCCGGCTACAGAAATGAAAGCGGCCTATATGAGGCAAATATCCATAGAGAGAGGCACTGCAGGTGTGTAAACCCGTTGAGTTACTCCAGCTTTTTGTGTCTATTTTTGTATCGTATCCTATTGTATTACAGCTGCCCTTTGTCACTTTGTTTAGCAGACAAGTCTCCCAGAAGTTAATGAACTGACAAAAACCTCCGGGAACCACACGGAAACCTTGGGTGGAGCGCAAAGTCTCCAGAGGTTTCTGTTCAGGTTTCCTAAGTGGGACAGGGGCATTAGGATTCTTCATAAAAGGTCAGAGATTTCACAAAAATTGTGTTTCCAAATGCATTTATTTTTTAATTTACTTACTTTTTAATCAGTTGTTTTGTATTCTGTGAAGAGAAGAAATGCATAGAATGATTTACATTGTAAATAACATTTCCTCACAGTAAAATATTCCCACACAGTTTACCCTCTAGAAAACACATAAAGCAAATGACAGACAGACCTGCAGGAACACTGCCATCTGGGGTTCCTCCATAGATTGCAAAGCAGTTTCTACCAGTTTGCTGGCTCCCTCTAGGTGATCTCCATGCTGCCTCATCAATGATCGGACATATTGCACTTTCTCCTCCTGATCGCGAGTAATAGATTGAAGCATTTCTTTTTTCCTCTCTTCTAGAATAGCGTACAGAGCATCAAATTTTTCGCAAAGAAGTTGTTTTTGTCTTCTGCTGTTGTCCTGCAAAAATATGAAATTCTGTTTATGACATGCTGGGACAGAGTGGTAGTCAAAAATGTTGTTGTGGACAGATAAAGTTTTAAATAAAAACAATGCACCAGTTATCCTGATGCTTACATTGCATTTCCTTCCCAAGCAAGATGCCCAACCCTTCCAGAAATAGTAGTGTGAGGGCAACTCAAAAGCAGCTCTTCCAAAGCCCATTTCTCAAACTGGCTTGCACATAATGCATACATTTTTTACACTAACAGTATTCTACACTCTCAAGGGACAATTTACAATGTTTACCGAAGCCAATTATTAGCCGCCAAACCTGTACATTTTTGGAATGTCGGAGGAAACCGGAGCACCTGGAAGAAACTCACGCAGGTCACGGGGACAATGTACAAACTCCATAGAGACAGTACCTGTAGTCAGGATCAAACCCGGGCCTCTGGTGCTGTCAGGCGGTAGTGCCGCCATTGTAATGTGTACTGTAGTAATGCAAGGATTAAAATAGGCTTTTCAACAAAATGGAGTTGTCTGCCAACTGTCTTAATGCTGAGCAAGCAGGCTTGGCTTCGCAAAACAATTAAGTGTTCCTAATAGGAAAATAATTGGCCTCACTTGGAAGAAAGAGAAAATCATGACACCTCAGATCATGATTTCTGATCTTATGATCATACAGTCTCAAGGACATAAGCCAAGACAGACCTTTCTTCTCAGAAACACATGAGATTATCTCAATAGTGATAGAATAGACCCTTGTAGCAATCACAAAGGCGGATACCTAATTTAAAAGAGATAGTTGACTGTCATTTGTGGAATAAGATGCAAGGGCTTATTGAGTATGTAAGCTGCAAATGGTCTCCGTAGACTTTCCTTGGACCAGGATCTGTACCAGGACCCACAAGTTCTCCACTACAGCCATCGCAAGTAGGAGTCCCTGATGGGTAGAAGGCCGTGAAACTTGTTGTGACCAGCCAGTGCTCGTTTGGAACACGTGACGAGCAGAAAGTGGTGAGATTTGTTGATCTAATCATTGTTTTTCCTGTATTTTACTATAATAAAAAT